>NW_022436969.1:11346974-11360214 GCF_009761245.1 Sapajus apella | reverse complement strand
TTTTTTTTTTTTAATAAAGACGGGGTTTCACCATGTTGGTCAGGCTGGTCTTGAACTCTTGACCACAGGTGATCCGCCTGCCTTGGCCTCCAAAGTGCTTGGATTACAGGCGTGAGCCACCACACTCTGTCGCCCTCTTGTTGCCCAGGCTGGAGTGCAGTGACCACATCTCGGCTCACTGCAACCTCTGCCTCCCGGGTTCAAGCTATTCTCCTGCCTCAGCCTGCCGAGTCGCTGGGATTACAGGCGCGTGCCACCAAGCCTGGCTAATTTTTGTATTTTTAGTAGAGACAGGGTTTCATCATATTGGCCAGGCTAGTCTGGAACTGTTGACCTCAGGTGATCTGCCCGCCTCGACCTCCCAAAGTGCTGGGATTACAGGCATGAGCCACCGCGCCCGGCTGAGGTAAAGTCCTTAAAGCACTCTGCATCAGTATGGGTGTAATGAATGATGGCCTGCCTCTTAATTTATCAGATGGCAAACTGAGGCTGTGGGCACTTAAAGACACCTAGCATTTCCTAACGCACTGCTCTCCTGGGTGCGCTGGCGGCAACCTGCGGCCTCCGATCGTGAGCTGAGCCACTGGCCGGAATCTGCTGCTGGGCAAATGCACTCGCTCAGACTCGACTTCTCCCTCTAGGTCGCCGCTCCGGGGCAGGTCCCTTCGCGACCTCAGATCTGGGCCGAGCAGGGTCCCGCGGAGGCGCCAAAGTGGCGCAAGGCCTCCTGCGGCCCAGGGTCCGCAGCTGACCTTAGCGAACGCGCGCTAGGGCAGTTGTGTCCAGTGCTGGGAGGGAAACGGCGGAAGGCGGGGAGCGCCCCCGGGAGCCCAGAGCGGGGCCTGGAGCTCCCACGGGGCTAAGTTCACCGGTGTGGCCGCGTGGCCAATGAGCGCGCTCTGTGCCCGACGGTGCTCCGCCTCGCGGCCCCCCCACCCTCTCGCCGCGCACTCTGGATCCCGACGCGTCCTGACCGCACGGGTGGCGCGGCTACGGGCCGCGGGGGCCATGGTGCGCGGCAGGATCTCCCGGCTCTCGGTCCGGGACGTGCGCTTCCCCACGTCGCTCGGGGGCCACGGCTCGGACGCCATGGTAAGCGCGGGCTGCGGCCAGAGTCCTTCCCGCTCCGCCGACTGCAGACCCGCGGGTCCAGGGAGCTTCCAGACTTTGGACCCAATGCTTCTGTAAAGTGGGAGGCGCGCCTGGGGGAGACACTCGCTTTTCATGTCTTGGAGCAATAGTCTAAGTATCCAGAAACTTTCCACTCTCCAGGGTTTTCTCTTTGCTACAGTTTAGAATATCCTGATTTTACGTTTACGACTCACAGTTTGCTGGAAATGCAGTATTAGAATGCAAGAGCAGCAAAATGATTTTGTTGGGGTCCCTCCAATGAAACCTTAGATCACAGCGCTCGCTGGCTTCTTCTGTACCCTGAACGCAAGGTGGTTCACGTTGAGGGAGAATGGAAAGCCCGGGGCTGGGAGTTTTGAGTGGTGACCCGTCTATGAAATGAAAGTGTCATGGTCGGGTTGAGAAACCAAGCGAGCGATAACTGGGTCACATGAGAGGGCGCTCTCATGAAATTACCCGCAAACATGGTTAGAAAGGATTGATGCGAATGTCGGTTAGTCTTAAGAGATGTAATAAAGTAACGGCAGGGACTTTGACGCCTACCTAAATAGCGAAGGTCTTTTTTGCTTACCGAGGATGTTAGAATGTCAGGCCTTCCCTCTCCTCCCCAGTCTAGAGCGGTGTTTCCCAAATTCAGTGGAGGAGTTCTGTGCAGGGTCTTCAGGGCGCCTGTTCCCCACTGGGTCCTCACTGCCCACCTTGGTCCACTGATGAGATTGGCCACGCTAGAAAAGCAGAATTGTATGGGTATGTAGAGAATGTGTGAAAATTTTCCGGGAAGTGAGGAACAGCAATGTTAGGAAAATGGTTACCAGTAGGGAGGAAAGGAAATAGTGTCACAGAGGGTACCAAGAGGTCTCTAATTCCCACTGTAATGTTTTACTTACTAAATTGTGTGGATTTCAAGCTGGTGTTCATTACATTATCTGTACTCTTTTTGTACCTGAAATGTTTTATAACAATAGACCTCTCGTTAAATAAAGATATTATATGCAAAAGAATGCCCTTTTTGAGATTAAGTTCATCCTGCATTTTAAACCTTTTTTAAAAATAAATTAAAGAACTTAAATTTTGCCCTGATCATTTATTTATTTATTTATTTATTTATTTATTTATTAAGAGACAGGGTTTCACCATGTTGGTCAGGTTGCTCTCGAACTCCCGACCTTAGGTGATCCACCTGCCTCAGCCTCCCAAAGTGCTGGGATTACAGGTGTGAGCCACCGTGCCCGGCAAAACTTTTTATTTTATTTTATTTTATTTATTTATTTTGAGTCAGGTTGTCTTATCTGTCGCCCAGGCTGGAGTGCAGTAGTGCTATCATGGCTCACAGCAGCCTTGACCTCCCTGGCTCAAGGAGTCCTCCCACCTTAGCCTCCCAAGTAGCTGGGACTACAGGTGTGTGCCATGACACCCAGCTACTTTTTGTATTTTTTTTTTTTTTTTTGAGACGGAGTTTCACTCATGTTACCCAGGCTGGAGTGCAATGGCGCGATCTCCGCCTTCTGGGTTCAGGCAATTCTCCTGCCTCAGCCTCCTGAGTAGCTGGGATTACAGGAATGCACCACCATGCCCAGCTAATTTTTTGTATTTTTAGTAGAGACGGGGTTTCACCATGTTGACCAGGATGGTCTCGATCTCTTGACCTCGTGATCCACCCGCCTCGGCCTCCCAAAGTGCTGGGATTACAGGCGTGAGCCACCGCGCCCGGCCTTTTTTGTATTTTTTGTAGAGAAAGAGTTTCAGCATATAGCCCAAGTGGCCATCCTCCTTTTAAAAATCTTCATATGTCTTTTCTTATATGATGTGGTACATTACTTAAACACCCAGTAGGCAATCCTTTATGGAACTCAAAATAAATGTTTGAAATTTTACTGGCTTGTAGAATCAAAACATTCAGTCTCATGCAACTGCCTTTGCCTCCCTTAGGCTTTAGCAGCTGTGGGTAAGTCACACAATCTTTCTAAGCCTAGGTTTTCTCATCTGTAAAATGGATATAATAATATTCACTTTAAACATGTAAATGACATACCTATAAAGAGCTTGGCTCATAGAAGGCCCTCAGTAAAGTTAGTTGTAGGCCAGTCGTGGGGGCTCACACCTGTAATCCTAAGCAGAGGCCTAGGCAGGAAGATCACTTGAGCCCAGGAGTTCGAGGTTACAGTGAGCTATGTTGTGCCACTGCACTCCAGCCTGGGCACTGGATGGCAGAGTGAGATCCTGTTTCTAAATAAAAAAAGGAGGGGTTGGCTGTAATTACTATTCACTATGAGGAAACTGAAGCCGAAGGAACCCCTAATCTAGACTTGACTTTGAATTAAGTGTTAAAACAGCCTGGTTTGGCTGAATGTGGTGGTTCAAGCCTATAATCCCAGCACTTTGGAAGGCCAAGGCAGGTGGATCGCTTGAGCCCAGGAGTTCAAGACTAGCCTGAGCAACATAATGAGACCTTATCTCCACAAAAAAATACAAAAATTATCTGGGTATAGGTGCACGCACCTGTGGTCCCAGACACTCAGGAGGCTGAGGTGGGAGGATCTCTTGGGCCTGGGAGGTCGAGGCTTCAGTGAGCTATGATTGTGCCACTGTACTCCAGCCTGGGCGACAGAACAAGATCCTGTTTCAAAAGCAAGCCTGGTTTGCTGTAGAATAATTTAAGAAATGGAATTTGCCTCTGGGCCTGAGTGGTGTCTAACACAGGGTGAGGAGATATTATTTAACGCCTGTATTTGCAAGCTCATAAATACTTAAGCATTTGTCTTGGGGAGAAAGGGCATATGTTGTGTGCCGACTCCCAAGTGCCTTCTTACTAGGATGAGCTGCTTTGAAGTTCACCCTGGGGATGGCTTCACGTGTTTTGGAGGCATGCTGGACCATCAGCACTTAGCAGCAAAGTGATGCTCCCTGATCACAAGTAGGATATTTTCAAGAAAGAACAATGAAACTGTCCTCAAAATCTGCTAAAGATTCCTCCTTTTTTTTTTTTTTTTTTTTTTTTTTTGAAACAGAGTCTCTCTTGTCACTTAGGCTGGAGTGCAGTGGTGCGATCTCAGCTCACTGCAATCTCTGCCTCTTGGGTGCAAATCTCGTCCCTCAGCCCCTGGAGTAGCTGTGATTACAGGTGGGCACCACCATGCTTAGCTAATTTTTGTATTTTTGGTAGAGATGGGATTTCACCGTGTTGTCCAGGCTGTTCTCGAATTCCTAAGCTCAGATGCCTCAGCCTCCCAAAGTGCTGGATTACAGGCATAAGCCACCATGCCGGGCTTACTTCTTCCTTAATCTGAAATCTACCTCTGTTCTTTTCTTCTCTGTGAACTGCCCTTGTTATTTCTGTTTATGCTGTGTTTTCCGCTGTCAGCCACCTCCTCTTTGTGGGCTCTCTCCCCAAGTGGCCTCCTGCCTTTCTGACCCCTCCTTCTTCCTCCACCGGCCCCTTCTTCCCTCTCTGAGGCTCAGGCCTCAGTGTCTTCCCCATCTCCCTGCACACTCCCACAAACACCCTCTCAGCATTCTGGTTTCTGTTTAGCCCTTTATGCCGGAGTCTCCCAGATCTCATTTCCAGATCTGCCTCCTTAACTCACAGGTCTGGATACTTCCTGTTGGGTTTTTCACCTTCATTGCTAAACATGGTTTGTCTAAATCAGAGGTCATCTTCCATACCCTGCTGCCCCTCCCTCCTGACCCATCTTGGCTCATTCTGCTGGTCACAGGGACTCAAAAGCTTCAAGTCACTTTTGGCTCATCTCATCCTGTTGACCCTCATCTGAGGCTTCAGTGAAAGGTTTCCTTTTCCCATTGCTTCCTCTTCTTGGAACCCAGAAACTGCCAATGGGTCTTTAATTCTTAGAGTCTCCTCCTCAGCCTTATCACTCAACTCCTTCAGGGACCCAGTGGCTTGGTCAACCCAGGATGGGCACCAACCCTTGAGTACACTCCAGTCTCTCCCTCTTCTGACACCTTTACTTTCTGCATTGCTGCTGCTACCTCACCTTAGCTATTCCTCCCTCCCAGACCCTTCACTCCCCTTCCCACTGCTGAGAAGCTCCCCTTCCTTGACTGGCCAGCTCAGATTCTGTCTTTATCATAAAACCTTCTCCTGCTTCAAGAAGAACCTTCAGGCAGGGCGCAGTGGCTCACACCTGTAATCCCAGCACTTTGGGAGGACAAGGTGGGCGGATCACCTGAGGTGGGGAGTTCGAGACCAACCTGACCTATGTGGAGAAACCCTGTCTCTACTAAAAATACAAAATTAGCTGGGTGTGGTGGTGGGTGCCTGTAATTCCAGCTACCCTGGATGTTGAGGCAGGAGAATCACTTGAATCTGGGAGGCGGAGGTTTCGGTAAGCCGAGGTAGCACCACTGCACTCCAGCCTAGGCAACAAGAGCAAAACTCCATCTCAAAAAAAAAAAAAAAAAAAAAGCACATTCAGCTGACAGTGCTCTCTTTCCATTGCTCATAGTTTACATCTCTTCCAGGTCTTAGCATCATCTCCCTTATATTATTAGAGTTTTTGTAACCATGTCTTTTATTTATTTATTTTAGAGATGGGGTCTTGCTTTGTTGCCCAGGCTAGACTCAAGCTCCTGGGCTCAAGCAATCCTCCTGTCTTGGCCTCCCAAAGTGTTGGGATTACAGACATGAGCCACCATGCCCATCCTATAATCAGGTCTTCTCAAACGTAACCTTCTCAAAGGTATTCATATCTGTAACCCCCTAGGAAGCCGCAGCAGCTTTGAGATGTAGTTGGTGCTCAGCGATGCATCACACTGATTTCCTGCCACTGGGCTGTGACACCAGACTCAGGGCTCCCATCCATCACTTACAGCTTCCTCAGCCACAACACCCCCAATACAGGGATTTAAAATCTGCCTTCATAATTTACTTGTGGCCAGGTGCAGTGGCTCATGCCTGTAATACCAGTACATTGGGAGGCCGAGGCAGGTGGATCACTTGAGGTCAGGAGTTCAAGACCAGCCTGGCCAACATGGTAAAACCCCATCTCTACTAAAAATACAAAAAAAAAAAAAAAATTAGCCAGGCATGGTGGCAGGTGCCTGGAATCCCAGCTACTTGGGAGGCTGAGGCAGGAGAATCACTTGAATCCGGGAAGCGAAGGTTGCAGTGAGCCGAGATCATGCCACTGCACTGCAGCCTGGAGGACAGAGTGAGACTCAGTCTCAATAATAATAATAATAATAATAATAATAAAAACATAGTTTTACTTGTAGTGTGACCTTCTGCAAATTACTAAACCTCTTTAAAACTTCTCTATTAGGGATAAGAGCACCTAGTTTATAATACTGTTATAGGATTTAATTAACTATGTAGAACTCTTAAAATAGTGTGTCTGGCACAATATTATAGAATAATAACAACAGTAATAAATCATCTTAGCCTTACACAAAATTCCTGAACCTTTGGCTTATTCAATTTGAAGCTGCTTATGAATGTAACTTTGTTCAGAGAGCTGACAGATAACTTCAAGTGAAAGCTCCTTGACTTAAAATTGAGCTCCTTCAAAGCGCGATGGCTCTGGCCTGTAATCCAGCACTTTGAGAGGCCTAGGCGGGTGGATCACTAGAGCTCTGGAGTTTGAGACCAGCCCGGGCAACATGGCAAAACTCCATCTCCATTCTTTTATTAAAAAATAAAAATAAATACGTAAAATTGAGCCCCAATTTTTGACCTAATTGAAAACAGGTATAAAAAATGTATGCATTGTGGCAGGTGTGGTGGCTCACACTTGTAATCCCAACACTTTGGAAGGCTGAGGCAGGCAGATCACAAGGTCAGAGTTCGAGACCAGCCTGGCCAACATGGTGAAACCCCATCTCTACTAAAAATATAAAAATCAGCTGGCTGTGGTGACACGTGCCTGTAATCCCAACTACCCCAGAGGCTGAGGCAGAAGAATCACTTGAACCCGGGAGGCGGAGGTTGCAGTAAACCAAGATTGCACCACTGCACTCCTGCCTGGGTGACAGAGCAAGACTCCATCTCAAGAAAAAAAAAAGTATAAATTGTGCTTGTTGAAACACTTTGGATCTTTCGGGAGCACATTCCTTTTCTCCATTTTTTGGGGGTGTATAGCAACAGTTCCTTCCGTGGGAGCTCTGCATTGTCTGTCCTCATGTGATGTCATTCTCAATGGTTCTTTTTGGTTTCTCACGCTGGCATTGTTTCTGTCGGGAACTGCTCTCCTGCAGCACACGGACCCTGACTACTCAGCTGCCTATGTCGTCATAGAAACTGATGCAGAAGATGGACTCAAGGGTTGTGGAATCACTTTCACTCTGGGAAAAGGCACTGAAGTTGGTGAGTTGAAGATTCTCTCAAGGTTCCAGAATGCTTAATTTTCAGATGAGATTCTACTTTAGATTCTTAGATGCATTAGAATCTTCATTGAGATTCAGTTCTTGACCTTGTTTTTCTCTGTATTTACACTGCTCAAAGTGAGTAAAAACAGTGTTTCATGGCTGGTTGTTTATTTCACTGAGAGAAATTTAAAAATGGCAGGATTTGACCTGTCTCCTTGCAATCATCTCTAGCCTGCTAGAAAATACTTGGTTTTTAGTCTGTTTCTCTGTGTCAAATGACAGCTACAAGGATGTTTTTTACCTGCCTTTCACCCAGGGCCACTGTCCAGCTTTGGCAACCTGAAGTGGACGAGTAAACAAGGGTAATGAGAGGGAGGAGACATGAGTTCCCATAACAAGGCTCGTTGTGATGTGCACAGCAAGTCTATTCACTTTTCAAGATATATATAGATCTATCTATACATATATATATATATATTTTCTTTTTCTGAGACAGAGTCTTGCTCTGTCACCCAAGCTGGAGTGCAGTGGCGTGATCTCAGCTCACTGCAACTTCTGCCTCCTGGGTTTGATTCTCCTGCCTCAGCCTCCCAAGTAGCTGGAATTACAGGCACACACCACCATGCCTAGCTAATTTTTGTATTTTTAGTAGAGATGGGGTTTCACCATGTTGACCAGGCTGATCTCGAACTCCTGACCTCAGGTGATCCACCTGCCTCAGCTTCCCAAAGTGCTGGGATTACAGGTGTGAGCCACAGTGCCTGGCCTTTTCAAAATATTTCACACCAAGTTGGTTTTAAGTTCACTGTTTTCATGGCAGAAAAGGGCTTTGGCCCCGCCCAATTTTGAGGTCTCCTTTGCGGAAGAACAAATTCTTAAGACGCATACTGAGCCATGTATATGTCATTCTTTTATTTTTATTTTCTATTTTCTTAAACAGAAGACACAGAACATAACTTTTTTCAGAGCTGATGTGATCTCAGTGGTGATCTTGAGTCACCTCATTTTTTACAGAGAAGAAAACTGGAGCCCAGGCAGCTCCCCGGCAAGTCATGGCAGAACCGCCTGACTGCCCAAAGCACTTTCTCTACAGAACTTTAAATGCAACTCTTTTTGAATACATAATACCTGCACATGGTACAAAATCAAGAAGCATAAAACAGTGACCTCCGCCAGATCAATTTCAATGGATTATTAGGTGCTGAAGCCAAATTATGATAGATTGAAGAGTAAGGGTCTGGAAGGAGGAGGGAAAGAGTTTCTCTAACTTTAGTGGTTGTCTGCTACCTCTCCCATGGATATTTGCACTAGCAGTGCTCTCAGTAGTTGTAGAAAAAAAAAATCTTGGCCCATTGAGAGATTTTAAATTGTTAAGCATGTAAAAGAAGTGTGTGAGTTTGTGAGTGTGTGTATGTGCGAATCGCAAGGGTCTCTTCCTTGAACTTTCAGGGGACACTGCCCTTGTGGCTGCTGTTTCTGCTCTTCACAGGGCTGGCGGCGAGTCATCCAGCAAGTCAGTCCTTCTACAGACTTACACGGTGCTGCCATGCATTAGGCATGCTGCCAGGCACTGAAGTAATTTTTAAAAGAGATAGGCTGGGTGCAGTGGTTCACGCCTGTAATCCCAGCACTTTGGGAGGCTGAGGCGGGTAGATCACTTGAGCCCAGGCGTTTGAGACCAGCCTGGTCAACATAGTGAAACCCTGTCTCTACTAAAAATACAGAAATTAACTAGGTGTGGTGATGTGTGCCTGTAATCCCAGCTACTCAGGAGGCTGAGTCATGAGAATTGCTTGAACCTGGGAGGTAGAATTTGCAGTGAGCTGAGATCGCACGACCGCACCCCAGCCTGGGCGACACAGTAAGACTCCGTCTCAAAAAAAAAAAAAAAGATAACATAGAATCCCACATACAAGGAGCACACAAACTTATTGGGGAAGTAGACATAAAAGTAATGATCATAGCACAGTCTGAGAATTACTATTTTTAAAAAGTACATGCAAGTTACACAGAGAGAAGATATATTAGGTTGTTCTTTTTTTTTTTTTTCCTTTTTGGAGACAAGAGTCTCATTCTGTTGCCCAGCCTGGAGTGCAGTGGTGCAATCTCAGTTCACTGTAACCTCCACCTCCTGGGTTCAAGAGATTCTTGTGCCACAGCCTTCTAAGTAGCTGGGATTACAGGCGTGCACCACCCTGCCCAGCTAATTTTTGTATTTTTAGTAGAGACGAGGTTTCACCATGTTTGGCCAGGCTGATCTTCAACTCCTGACTTCAGATATCTGCCTACCTTGGCCTTCCAAAGTGCTAGGATTACAGGTGCAAACCACCATGCCAACCCAGGCTGTTCTTGTGTTGCTATAAAGGAGTACCTGAGACTGGGTGATTTATAAAGAAAAAGAGATTTAATTGGCTCACGGTTCTGCAGGTTTTACAGAAAGCATGGTGCGGGCTACTTAGCTTCTAGGGAGGCTTCAGGACACTTACAGTCGTGGTGGAAAGCGAAGGGGGAGCAGGCACATCCTGAGTTGAAAGCAGGAACAAGAGAAAGAGAGTGGGGAGGGGCTACACGCTGAAGCCCCAGATATCACAAGAACTCACTCACTATCTCAAGGACAGTACCAATGGGATGGTGCTAAACCATTCATGAAAAATCTATCCCCATGGTCTAATCACGCCCCCCAGGCCCCACCTCCAATATTGGGATTATATTTCAACATGAGATTTGGGCAGAACATCTAAACTATATCAGTAGGTAACTTCACTCTGTCCAAAAGGCTCAGGGAAGGTTTCAGAGCAGAAGTAATGCTTTGAGGTGAGTCTCAAAGAACAAACAGGAATTTGCCAGGCAGAGAGAGGAGAGTCAGTGCCCCTTTTCCCCATTCAGTAGACAATTTACTGTTAAAGTTTTCCCCAAAGTGGTAACCACTTACTAAGATAGAGCTGTGAGCTGCATTTCTGCTTATTCTGCAATGTTGATTATCCCTTGTTTATAAGTTGAGTCCTTTATGAAGCTGCTGTCTTTCTCCATACTGCAAACCCTACAGCACAGCCCCCAAAGGTTGCATAAAACTCAGTGAGCTTATAAGATATGTTAGACAGGCCTTTGAACCCACTCTCTGTTAACAGCCAAGACTTTAAACTTTGCTGACTTCCCCAAGTCAGCACACATGGAGGGGCCCTGAGCACCAATACAGATAAAAGCTCTTCTGGCTGGGTGCAGTGGCTCACCCTTATAATCCCAGAACTTTGGGAGGCATAGGCAGGTGGATCACCTGAGGTCAGGAGTTCAAGACCAGCCTGGCCAACATGGTAAAGAAACCTCGTCTCTACTAAAAATACAAAAATCAGCTGGAGATGGTGGTGGGTGCCTATGATCCCAGCTACTCAGAAGGCTGAGGCAGGAGAATAGCTTGAACCTGGGAGGTGGAGGTTTCAGTGAGCGGAGATCACGCCATTGCACTCCAACCTGGCAACAGAGTGAGACTCCATTTAAAAAAAAAAAAGAAGAACCCCTTCTGGGATGGGTGCAGAGCTCACTGTAGGGCCTTCACTCACCCTCCCCACCTCCATTCCTAGCCCCACACGGCTGTCTTAGTTAATGTCTCAGGCAGGGATAAATCAATTTCCATCTCTCCCCTTTAAGTGATGTCTGTTTTGTGCTAAGGTTTTTGGCTTCCGCCTTTTTCAGACCACAACACGACAGAACCCATTTTAACTTTAACCTTGCCACATATTTCCAGTGATTCATTGCAGTCTCACAAGATGTGTTACCTAGCACTCATATTAGCTCATCCTGGTTCTTCTGCAGCCTTTAACAGCTTACTTACCTAATCATCTGTTATGATTTTTAAAAAAATAGAGTTTCTTTTATTACTGTGAAGAGAGTGCTTGTGTGTGAGAGAGATAGAGAAGGAGGGCTGTTTTTCAAATATATAGGATACACCAATGTAGTATATATAGGATACACCAATGTAGTTTTTGGTTCGGTATTTTTTTTAAAGTCATGTCTTTATTAAATTTGGTTAATTAATATTCATTTTTATCCTTCTTTCTTTATGTTTTTAAAGTTTTTATTATTTATTAATTTATTTGAGACATGGTCTTGCTCTGACACCCAGACTGGAATACAGTGGTGCAATTACAGCTCATGCAGCTTCAACCTTCCAGACTCAAATGATTGTCCCACCTCAGCCTGCTGAGTAGCTGGGACCACAGGCACAAGCCACCTTGTCTGGCTTATGTTTTGTTTTCTTTCTTTTCTTTTTTTTTTTTTTTTTGAAAAACGGAGCCTTGCTCTGTTGCTGCGCAGGCTGGAGTGCAGTGGTGCAATCTTGGCTCATTGCAACCTCTGCCTCCAGTGTTCAAACAATTCTCCTGCCTCAACTTCCCAAGTAGCTGAAGCTATAAGCGTGTGCAACCATGCCTAACTAATTTTTATATTTTTAGTAGAGACAGGGTTTCACTATATGTTGGCTAGACTGGTCTCGAACTCCTAACCTCAGGTGATTCGCCCACCTTGGCCTTCCAAAGTGCTGGGATTACAGGCATTAGCCACCACACCTGACCTAGGTTTTTTCTTTTTCTTTAAATTTTTTTTTTTTTTTTTTGAGATGGAGTTTTACTCTTGTTGCCCAGGCTGGAGTGCATGGCATGATCTCTGCAACGTCCACCTCCCAGGTTCAAGCAATTCTCCTGCCTCAGCCTCCCAAGTAGCTGGGACTACAGGTGCCTGCCACCATGCTGGGCTAATTTTTGTATTTTTTGTAGAGACAGGGTTTTGTCATTTTTGCCCGGTTGGGTGTTGAACTCCTGAGCTCAAGCAATCTGTCCACCTTGGCCTCCCAAAGTGATGGGATTACAGCAGGCATGAGCCATGACTATGCCTGTCCTTTTTTTTTTTTTTTTTTTTTTTTTTTTTTCTGAGACAGAGTCTCACTCTGTCGCCCAGGCTAAAGTGCAGTGGTGCGATCTCGACTCACTGCAGTCTCCGCCTCCTGGGTTCAAGTGATTCTCCTGCCTCGGCCTCCCGAGTAGCTGGGATTGCAGGCACATGCTATCACGCCCGGCTAATTTTTGTATTTTTAGAGACGGGGTTTCATCATGTTGGCCAGGTTGGTCTCCAACTCTGACCTCAGGTGATCTGCCTGCCTCAGCCTCCCAAAGCACTGAGGTTACAGGCGTGAGCCAGCATGCCTGGCCTTTTTTAAAAAAAACTTAATTTTTTTAGAGTAGTTTCAGGTTCACAGCAAAACTGAATGGAAATTTCAAAGATTTCCCACATATCCCTGTCCCCACACAGGCACAGCCTCCCTCATTATTAAAATTCTGCCCAGAGTGGCCCATTTGTTTCAACTGATGAACCTGCATTGGCACATCATGATCACCCAAAGTCTGTAGTTTACAATAGGAGTCACTCACTGTTGTATATTCGGTGGGTTTGGACACATGTATAATAATATGTACAATGTAGGCTACGTTTTTTTTTTAAATATAGAAAAATAGCCGGGCGTGGTGGCTCAAGCCTGTAATCCCAGCACTTTGGGAGGCCGAGGCGGGTGGATCACGAGGTCAAGAGATCGAGACCATCCTGGTCAACACGGTGAAACCCTGTCTCTACTAAAAATACAAAAAATTAGCTGGGCATGGTGGTGCGTGCCTGTAATCCCAGCTACTCAGGAGGCTGAGGCAGGAGAATTGCCTGAACCCAGGAGGCGGAGGTTGCGGTGAGCCGAGATCGCACCATTGCACTCCAGCCTGGGTAACATGAGTGAAACTCCGTCTCAAAA
>NW_022436969.1:11276650-11346874 GCF_009761245.1 Sapajus apella | reverse complement strand
ACAAAGAAAGAATTTTTAAATAGACAAAAATTTAAAAGTCCAGCCTTAAAAGTTTGTGACACCATTCCTACTCAGACACCCACAAGTCACCCACAGACTTTACTCACTGTCCTTCCAGTGCTAGGGGCTCCAAAGGATTGAAGTCCCTGGGCAGATAGAGTCACAGGAGAAAACTCCATGGGTTTAGTCGTCAAGAAGCTGCCTTCAAGGGCCCTTTTTTTCTTTTCTAACTGAATTTCCTGCCACAATCCAAATTTCTTTTTTTTAATTTTGAGATGGAGTTTCGCTCTTGTCACCCAGACTGAAGTACAATGGCATGATCTTGGCTTGCTCACTTGCAACCTCTGCCTCCCGGGTTCAAGTGATTCTCCTGTCTCAGCTTCCCAAGTAGCTGGGATTACAGACATGTGCCACCACGCCTGCAAATTTTTGTATTTTTAGTAGAGATGGGATTTCACCATGTTGACAAGGCTGGTCTCGAACCCCTGACCTCAGGTGATCTGCCCTCCTCAGCCTTCCAAAGTACTGGGATTACAGGCGTGAGTCACCACACCTGGCCTCACAACCCAAATTTTCTTTTTTTTTTAAGATGGGGTTTCACTATGACGGCCAGGCTGGTCTTGAACTCCTGACCTCAGGTAATCCACCCACCTCGGCCTCCCAAAGTGCTAGGATTACAGGTGTGAGCCACCGCGCCCGGCCTCCCAAATTTCTATTGAATGCAGCAAATTCTAGTCTCCTGTTGAGCAAGAAAAATCCACATCACATAAGTGATGCTTGTGCATCTCTGAGAGTCATAAAAATGAGATCATCCTTAGCTTTTGTTAATGCATTTGCTATTGTGCCATGAACCAGAGGTGGGCTTCAGTCAGTGATTTATAGCAACAATCAAATCCCTGAGACAGTGGTTTGGTGTCAATAATAACGTACTTCACTATGAGTCACTGACTTACTTCAGACTTTCTTTAATTCAAGAGCATCAACCTTCTAGGGAATGAACATCTGAACCGGAATGATTGTGTACACCATTAACAAAAGCCCTAGAGAGCCTGGCATGGCTGGTTCAGCCCCAAATGCTACATCTGACCGCAAGTATGCAATCATCTGAGAGCTGTTTCACCCTTAGTTAGTAACGTGCTAAAAGCTTGGGGCACCACTTTCTTTCCTTTTTGAGATGGAGTTTTGCTCTTGTTGTCCAGGCTGGAGTGCAATGGCACAGTCTCGGCTCACTGGAACCTCCGCCTCTTGTTTTCAAGCAATTCTTCTTCCTCAGCCTCTCAAGTAGCTGGGATTATAGGCATCCACCACCATGCTCAGCTAATTTTTGTATTTTTAGTAGAGATAGGGTTTTGTCATGTTGTCCAGGCTGGTCTCAAAGTCCGCACCTCAGGTGATCCACCCGCCTCGGCCTCCCAAAGTGCTGGGATTACAGGCATGAGCCACTGCACTTGGCCTGGGGCATCACTTTCTTTTTTTTATTTTTATTTTTTATTTTATTTTTTTCTTTGAATTAAACTTATACAAAACCACCATCAGAAGAAGCATCACTTTCAAAGTGTCCTTCTCAGAATCTTATTGACAGTAAAACTGTACCTCTGTAACTGTCCTATTAAATGACCAAAAAATTTTGACTATTGAATCCATGGCAGCACCAAACAAGTTTATCAAAACGTTTTGGAATACATTCCTTTACTTGAAGCTAAGTTGATGGCTTGATTGAATTATTGTGGCCATTTACACAACATAGGCTAAATGTTTCCTAGAACTGGCAAAAGATCAAAGGGTTACTTTACTTATTAATCATCTTAAATAACACAAGAAAGCCTTTTATTATTATTATTATTATCATTATTTGAGACAGGGTCCAGCTCTGTCACACAGGCTGGAGTGCAGTGACACAATCTCAGCTCACTGCAACCTCTGCTTCGAGAGCTCAAGTGATCCTCCCACCTCAGCCTCCCAAGTAGCTCGGACCACAGGCGTGCACTGCCACGCCTGGCTAATTTTTGTATTTTTTGTAGAGATGGTGTCTTGCCATGCTGCCCAGGCTGGTCTCAAACTCCTGAGCTCAAGTGATCCGCCCACCTCAGCCTCCCAAAGTGCTGGCACTACAGGAGTGAGTGCCAGGTCCAAGAAAGCCTTTTAAAGTAAAACACCAGGCCAGGTGTGGTGGCTTTTGCCTGTAATCCCAACACTTTGGGAGGCCGAGGTGAGAGGATCACTTGAACCCGGAGTTCCAGAACCTCCCCACCCCCTGCCCTGTGCAGCATAGCAAAACCTTGTCACTATAAAAAAAAATTAAAAATTATGGCTGGGCATGGTGACTCCGCCTGTAATCCCAGCACTGTGGGAGGCTAAGGCAGGCGGATCACCTGAGTTCAAGACCAGCCTGGCCAACATGGTGAAATCCTGTCTCCGCTAAAAATACAAAAATTAGCCAGGTGTGGTGGCAGGCACCTGTAATCTCAGTTACTCTGGAGGCTGAGGCAGGAGAACTGCTGGAACCCAGGAGGCAGAGGTTGCAGTGAGCCCAGATTGTGCCATTGCACTCCAGCCTGGCGACAGAGCTAGACTCTGCCTCAAAAAAAAAAAAAAAAAAAATTAAAATGAGCTGGATGTGGTGTTGCTCGTAGGTCCTACCTACTCAGGAGGCTGAGACAAAAAGATTGCTTGAGGCTAGGCATTCAAGACTACAGTGAAGGACTGGGATCAGTGTCTCATGCCTATAATCCCAGCACTTTGGTTGGCGGAAGCAGGTGGATCACTTGAGCTCAGGAATTCGAGACCAGCCTGAGAAGCATGGGGAAACCCCATCTCTACCAAAACTACAAGAAATTAGCTAGACATGATAATTAGCCAGGCATGGTGGCTCAAGCCTGTGGTCTCAGCTACTCGGGAGGCTGAGGTGAGAGGATCACTTGAGCCCAGGAGGCGAAGATTACAGTGAGCCAAGATCACACCACTGCACTCCAGGCTGGGTGACAGAGTGAGACCCTGTCTCAAAAAAATTATAATCATAATTAAAGGCACCAAAAATAAATAATTGATGGTAATGCTGACCCAAATTGAGGTT
Source organism: Sapajus apella (assembly GCF_009761245.1). NCBI lineage: Eukaryota > Metazoa > Chordata > Mammalia > Primates > Cebidae > Sapajus > Sapajus apella. The sequence goes on along the minus strand of NW_022436969.1, from coordinate 11,343,801 downwards.
AACCTTCAAATTACTTATAAAAAATGTAGTATATCATAAGAAAGTCAATAGTAAGAATTTTAATGTTTGTAAAGACAGTGTTTTCATGTTGGCCAAGCTGATCTGGAACTCCTGACCTCAGGCGATTCACCTGCCTCGGCCTTCCAGAGTGCTGAGATTACAGGCGTGAGCCACCGTGCCTGGCCTAGATGTAATTTTTTCATAAAATGTTCATGTTTGTGATGTTTACATGCCTTAATTTCTTGACCTAATATACAAGCATAAACAAGAGTTCAATCCTTTTTAACTAGTTGTCTGTGCTGTGAATGCCCTTGCCCACCATGTGCTCAACAAGGACCTCAAGGACATTGTTGGTGACTTCAGAGGCTTCTATAGGCAGCTCGCGAATGATGGGCAGCTCAGATGGGTAAGGGACCTATTTTGTAAAATGCTCATATAAATAATGTTACCAAGGTCTGAGATGTCCTTTGAGTGTAACAATGTGAAAATGGAGATGGGTTGGTTTACTTGTTTATTTATTTATTTGAGATGGAATCTTACTCTATTGCCCAGGTTGGAGAGCAGTGGCACAATCTCGGCTCACTGCAACCTCCACCTCCTGGGTTCAAACGATTCTCCTGCTTCAGCCTCCCGAGTAGCTGAGACTACAGGCGTGCACTACCACACCTGGCTAATTTTTGTAATTTTAGTAGAGATGGGGTTTTGCCATGTTGGCCAGGCTGGTCTCAAACTCCCAACCTCAAGTGATCCACCCCCATTGGCCTCCCAAAGTGCTGGGATTACAAGCATGAGCCACCACGCCCAGCCTAGAGATGAGTTTATAATTTTAAAGTAGAACATTTTATTCAGCTAAATTTGGGCTTGAGTCGTTTAGATTATCAGTATTTTGAGGTAAACAACTCATTTATGTAAGACAGATGATCTAAATGACTCAAGCCCGAATTTAGCTGAATAAAATGTTCTACTATGGAGGTGAGGTGCTGAGAGTTGGGTCCTGAGAGCTCTCTCTTCTCTAAGGACCTCATCTCCTGCTCCCTGATTGGAAAGTGGTCTAGAGGATAAAGTAATGAATAGGCGATCTTTTTATGGAGAAACAACATGAGTAGTATTAGAGATATAAGAGAAGGTCATTAAAGAGAAAACAGTGAGAAGAGCAAAGTTAAAAAGATGGAAGACCGGCTGGGCGCGGTGGCTCATGCCTGTAATCCCAGCACTTTGGGAGGCCGAGGCAGCTGGATCACCTTGAGAGCAGACTGACTATCATGGAGAAACCCCATCTCTACTAAAGATACAAAATTAGCTGGGTGTGGTGGTGCATGCCTGTAATCCCAGCTACTTGGGAGGCTGAGGCAGAAGAATTGCTTGAACCCGGGAGACAGAGGTTGTGGTGAGCCGAGATTGCGCCATTGTACCTGGGCAACAAGAGTGAAACTCTGTCTCAAAAAAAAAAGGGAAGGCCGTCATGCCTTTTAGGTTCATAGTTTGGTATTTGAACTAATGAACTATAAATTCAAGGCTTGAAAGAGTGAGGCTCTGGAGAAAGGATTCCAACACAGTAAGACGAATTTAGTACCCTGACCTTTACCTTTGTCCCGTGATACCGGGTTTTGTCTTTTCCTAACTTGGCTCAGTCTGCTATCCATGCACAGAGAAGGGCACAAGAGAATGTACTTTCTATAGTGCCTAGGATTTCATCTTTGACTTTATACAGAGAATATTAAACTTACCTTGAAAGATGTCACCTTGAGGCCGGGTACGGTGGCTCACGCCTGTAATCCCAGCACTTTGGGAGGCTGAGGCAGGCAGATCACCTGAGGCCGGGAATTCAAGAGCAGCCTGACCAACATGGTGAAACCCTCTCTCTTAAAAAAAAAAGAAAAGAAAAGAAAGACGTCACCTTGAAGAAGTTCCCACTGGCTGAATTTGAGCATCAAAATAAATATAATAGCAATGGCTTATAACCCATTGAATAAAATCCATGAGTCCATTCAGATAATGAACAATTGGCTGGGCGCAGTAGCTCATGCCTATAATCCCAGCACCTTGGGGCTGAAGCAGGAGGATCACATAAGGCCTGGAGTTCAAGACCAGCCTGGGCAATATAGTGAGACCCCCATCTGTACTTTTTAAAAATAAAAATAATAAAATAAACTTTTAAAAAGAGATAACAAGGTCAAGCCCACCACTACAGCTGATTAAAATCTAACAAATATGAAAGGAATAACATCAGAAAATAACCATAACTGTCATAGCTACAATTAATTGAGGCAAGAGTCATCAATAGATGCTCAAATTTTGAGACAATAACAACTTCCTTACTTGGAAAATGAAATGGTAACTTCCCAGTGGAGACACCAAATGGACACTAAGTTACCTAAGTGGTAAAAGCTAACAACCCTAATAACCCTAATAATAAAACAAAATGACATCATCACTTGTGTAGTGTTTGTGCCAAAAAATGTATAACCTGAATCTAATCATGAAGGAACGCCAGATTGAGGGATGCTGTATGGATCAATTGGTCTATACTGTTTAAAATGCTGATAACATTTACAAAAGAAGAAGGAAAATTGCTCCAGGTAAGAAGAGACTACAGAGACATGACAACTAAAGGCAGTATGTGATCCCAGATGGGATACGGATTAGGCTAAAATAAAATACATTATTGGAAAAAAAAATGGTGATATTTAATTATAGATTAGCCTTTGGATAACAGTATTCTGTCAGTGTTGTATTCCCTAAGTGTGATCATTGTACTACGGTTATATTTTAGAAGTCCTTGTTTTCAGGAACTATATACTGATGTATTTAGGGTTAAAAGAGCTTTATTGGCCGGGCGCGGTGGCTCACGCCTATAATCCTAGCACTTTGGGAGGCCGAGGCGGGTGGATCACAAGGTCAAGAGATCGAGACCATCCTGGTCAACATGGTGAAACCCTGTCTCTACTAAAAATACAAAACATTAGCTGGGCATGGTGGTGCGTGCCTGTAATCCCAGCTGCTCAGGAGGTTGAGGCAGGAGAATTGCCTGAACCCAGGAGGCGGAGGTTGTGGTGAGCCGAGATTGCGTCATTGCACTCCAGCCTGGGTAACAAGAGTGAAACTCCGTCTCAAAAAAAAAAAAAGAGCTTTATTATATTTTATAGGCCGGGCGCAGTGGCTCATGTCTGTAATCCCAGCACTTTGGGAAGCCGAGGCGGGTGGATCACCTGAGGTCACGAGTTCGAGACCAGCCTGACCAACATGGAGAAACCCTGTCTCTACTAAAAATACAGAATTAACTGGGCATGGTGATGCATGCCTGTAATCCTAGCTACTTGGGAGGCTGATGCAGAAGAATCACTTGAACCCAGGAGGCAGAGGTTGCAGTGAGCCGAGATCGCACCATTGCACTCCAGCCTGGGCAACAATATTTGCAACTTTATTCAAATGGTTCAGAAAAAAAGAAGTACATATATATGTGTGTGAGTGTCTGTTCATATATCTGTGTGTGTGTGTGTGTGTGTGTGTGTATGTGAGTGTGTGTGTGTGTGTGTGTGTGTGTGTGTAGAGAGAGGGAGAGAGAGAAGAGAGGAAAAGACAGGTGTTTTTCCTACTATTCTTACAACTCTTCAGTAGGTTAGCAACTGTTTTTTTTAAAAAAAAAAAACCTTAACATTTAGGTGGGTTTCTATTGCTACCTTTTAATTCTTGAAATGTGTCCCTGGATAGAAGACCTAAATATTTTTTTCTTTTGTTTTTTTTGAGACAGAGTCTCGCTCTGTTGCCCAGGCTGGAGTGCACTGGTGCATTCTAGGCTCACTGCAACCTCTGCCTTCTGGGTTCGAGTGATCCTTTCACTTCAGCCTCCCGAGTAGGGACTACAGGCACGCACCACCAAACCTGGCTAATTTTTCTGTTTTCAGTAGAGACAGGGTTTCACTATGTTGACCAGGCTTGCCTCGGTCCCAAAGTCCTGGGATTACAGGTGTGAGCCATCACACCCAGACCTCTTTTTCATTTCTAAGAAGTGCCGTTGTGCTTTGTTTCCTAACCAGATTGGTCCAGAGAAGGGCGTGGTGCACCTGGCGACAGCAGCCATCCTAAATGCAGTGTGGGACTTGTGGGCCAAGCAGGAGGGAAAGGTAACTCCCCTCACAAATGCTTCGGAGGGTCCTGGGAACCTTAAGACACTGACTTTCCCTAAGGCCATGGGAAAGATGGACACATTGCAGGTCCCCAGAAGGAAATACAGAGAATTGCTTTGGTGTTTATTCTCTCCTGAGAGGTTTTGGCAGTAGGTAGGGAATGGCAGATGGATGGGATGGTGGAAGGCACAGGCAGCAGTAGAGGCGGGTGGGGAGAACCTGATGGCTGAGAGCCAGTGTTTGCTGCCAGTGCATTTACTGTCAGGAAAAAAATGGGGGCACTTTACACATATGTCTTACAAATCCTTTCTTTTTTACTTCAAGCCTGTCTGGAAGTTACTCGTGGACATGGTAAGTAGAATCTTTAATGTTACAATCATTTCTGAAAATGAAATGAATTTCTTGGATGACTTGCCTTTTGATGATCAGTAAATATATTCAGGACTGTCTGTTGATCACTGTAGTGATGATAGAGCCAGTAAAATATGACATTTGTTTTCTGATATCTGACGTAACAGATGACTGTACTCATGCAGGCAGGGTGGCACGAGGGGCAGCAGAAGGGGTCCTGCTCCCCAACCGTGTACCTGTAACATGCAGTCCCAGTTCTCTGAGCCTCCATTGCCTGTGACAAGAGGATCATCCTAACTTCTCTAGGAACCTCACAGAACTAAAGATTAGTGAGAAAAGCACCTCATAAACTTTTCAAAGCAAGATGTTATAATGTTATGATGATATCCAGGCTGGGCGTGGTGGCTCACGCCTGTAATCCCAGGACTTTGGAAGGCTGGAGGATGGCTGAAGCCCAGGAGTTTCAGGCTGCAGTGAGCTATAATGGCACCACTACACTCAAGTGACAGAGCAAGACCCTGTCTGGAAAAACGAAAAGATACTCTCCAGTCCCTTTGACACCAGGAATAAGATCAGGCCATTGCAGCCTCTGCTGTACAGTTGCAGCAGAGAAGGAGCTGAACACTGAATTCTAAAGATATGCACTTGGCTGTTTTCTTTCTCCTTTTCATAGCAGAGGTGAGCAACTGGATGCCGAGGAGGAAAAAACTGGGCAAGTTATAGGGGAATGAGCTTCAGACCCATGCAGAGCTGGCTGTGAGTCCGGGTTTCACTGCTCACTAGCTGCATGACCTTGAGCATGTGACTCCCCCACTCTTAGCTGCAGTGACACCTGGGTGGTGGTTAAAAACCTCTGGGTCTGCAAATGAAGCCCCTTGCTATTAGTTGGCAGCAAAATTAAGGAAAAACAAAGAACACCATGGCCTTGAAGAGTGTTGGTCAGGAGACTGCGCCTCCTCTGGAGGAAAGCGGACAGGAGGCTGTCACATCATCTCTGACATGGAGCGTGGCCTCGGGGCCATCCACAGGGGAAGGATGCAGAGCTCTTGAGCCCCTTCTGGACTCACGGTTGGCCTTTTACACGGGTGGAAGAGGTAGCCACCAAAAGGGAATGATTTGCAGGCCACCAGAAATGTGCCTGAGGTCCCACCTGTGGACTGTCCATTTTTGGATCCTGGTCCCTTTCAATGCTGGTACTCTTTTTTTTTTTCTTGTAATTTAATTTTCAGTGTCTGGTGATCAGTGTTTTTTGAGATGGAGTTTTCTTCTTGTTGTCCAGGCAGGAGTACAGTGGTGCAATCTCGGCTCACTGCAACCTCCTCCTCCCGGGTTCAAGCGATTCTCTTCCCTCAGCCTCCCAAGTAGCTGGGACTGCAAGCCCCTGCCACTATGCTCAGCTACTTTTTTGTATTGTTAGTAGAGATGAGGTTTCACCATGTTGGTCAGGCTGGTCTCTCTCGAACTCCTGACCTCAGGTGATCCACCCACCTCGGCCTCCCAAAGTGCTAGGATGACAGGCATGAGTCACCCACCCAGCCCAGAACTCTTAAAAGAAGCAGAATCTCAGGGTTGAAAGAGCTTTTAGGATTTTTGACAGTTATGGTAGATTATTATGGGTCACTATAAGACCTTAGTGGGAATGGAGCTACTGGCTATTTTCCAACTGACTGTTCGGTCAAGGTGGGGAGAGGCCTCAGCACCAGGCCCTGCCGAGATGTTGGTGGGTGGTCAGCCAGGTGGGCCACTCGCCCCAGTTCATGCACTCAGTTCCTGTGCGCGAAGCAAACATCCCATTTGGCAGAAGAAACTCCTGAAGATCACGCTTCTAGTGAGCAGTGGCCCAGTGCTGGGCAGCCTTCTTTCCTCCGCAGTTCACTGCTCCGGGACCGTCCTCCGGCCTCGAAGCCCACCCTGGACAGCCCTGTGGTGTGGAGCTCATGTGCACAGTGCTGCCAGGCGTTCATCTCTTTGCTGAGCTCCTGCTGAGTGTTTGCTTGGGGCCAGGCCCTCCTTCCAGGAAACCATGTCAGCTGGAAAGAACAGGGTGGCGGCGGGTGGCGAGGGGTCAGAGCATGAGCATCTGAGGGCTTCATCAGGGGACAGCGAGGAGCCTCTAAAGGACTCTACACTTAGGAATGATAGAATCAAACAATTTAACAAAGCCCCAAAGGTCCCTGCCAGGAAAGAATGAGCCCATGTATCACCATAAGCAACTTCTTAGACGCTTAACTCCTCCCTGTCATCCCAGCACTTTAGGAGGCCGAGGAGGGAGGATCACTTGAAGCCAGAAGCTCAAGATCAGCCTGGCTAACACAGTGAGACTCCATCTCTACAAAAATAAAAATAAATTAGCTGGGCATGGTGGCACACATCTGGAGTCCCAGCCACTCAGGAGGCTGAGGCAGGAGGATCACATAAACCCAGGAGACTGAGGCTGCAATGAGCTATGATGGCACCACCGCACTCCAGCCTGGGCAACAGAGTGAGAGCTTGTCTCTAAAAAAAGAATAATGCATAATTTTTAAAAACGAAATATAACCCAACTTAGAATTGATTTGGGCCTCTTGCCTTCCTGTTACATTACCAGGATCCCAGGACGCTGGTGTCCTGCATAGACTTCAGGTACATCACCGATGTCCTGACTGAGGAGGATGCCCTAGGTGAGTTCAGAAGCTTTCTGGGATACACCGATGTGCACGTGCAGAAGTAGGATGCTTTGTAGCCTAAAAGGGTGAGTGATGCTTTTTATTTCTTCCAGAAATACTGCAGAAAGGTCAAGTTGGTAAAAAAGAAAGAGGTGGGTTGTAAGAACATTTTCTTCATTGTTTTTGCTAACATTGCCCATTTTTGAGTGCCCCTGTCCTTTTGGGGTACACACTGCCCTCCCAAATGCCCCATGCTGAGCAGCCAGGCCTTCAGAGCAACATTCAAGTCTGCATGGTGAAGCTTCCTGGGTATGACCCCTGACTGCAGGGTTTGCTTCAGCCACTGCTGAAAGGAAGTCTGGCTTAAGGAGGGTCCTTGGGGAACAGGGCAGTCTGTGAGGGTATCCTAATCACCTGGGTTTGACATCCTAGTAATTTGTGGCTGGGTGTGTGTGAAAGGCAGGGTCAGGAGAACAGCAGGACTCTCCATGGGAAACAGCTTAGCTACAGGCACTTCCAATTCCGAAAGGCCCTGGAAAGTGCAAAATGTTGATGGCGCTGTGTTTTCACAGAGGAGCAAATGCTGGCACAAGGCTACCCTGCTTACACAACATCGTGCGCCTGGCTGGGGTACTCAGATGACATGTTGAAGCAGGTGGGCATTTTAACCTGGCTTTGTAGTTAGGCTGCATGGGGAGAAACCAACCTGTTTTTTCATCTATACTCACACCACTACTCTCAATACCTCACTCTGACACCAGACGTGTACGGTTTTCTCTCTCATGCCAACCAGTTCTCCACTTTTCCATGGACACCAGCTGGGTGTCCTGCTATTTTACTCAATTCTGACACCACTTACCTGGAGCTAGCCTCAGACCCCACAGGCTAAGTGCTCAGTCTTCCAGAACTGCCCCGTGGCAGATGCCAATTGCAAGTCCACATTGTCACCTGTGCTTCTGACTGGCTTTGCCTCTGATGGGAGGTTCCCACAAACCCCGCTTTGAGTTCAATCATTTGGTGGATTGGCTCACAGAATTCAGGGAAACACTATGTTTACTCATTTATTATAAAGGATACAACTTAAGAACAGCCAAACTGAAGAGACGCATAGGGCAAAGTGTGAGGATGGGTACAGAGCTGCCGTGTCCTCTCCAGGTGAGCCACGCTCCCAGCACTGCCATGTGTTCACCAACCTGGAAGCTCTCTGAACCCTGTTCTTTGGGGGTTTTATGGAGGCTTCAGTATTTAGGTATGATTAAGTATTTGGCCATTAGCCATTGATTCAACATTCAGCCCCCTCCCCTCCCCAGAGATCTAGGATAGGCTAAAGTTTCCAGCCCCACAATCGTGCCTCCCTGGTTTTTCTGTCCCCAGCCCCATCCTGAAGCTACATAGGGGACCTCAGCAGGGCTATCTCATTCACATACAGAAGACACTCCCATCACTCAGGAGATGCCAAGGGTTTTAGGGACTGTGTGCTAGGAAATAGGGGGACAGAAATGGGGACAGAGACCTAATACATATTCCTTCTTATATCACATGGGCTTTATATTCCAGCCTCTCTGGGAGAAATTTAATAATTTCTTGTTCACTTTTCTAATCATTTGACCAGGTGTGGTGGCTCATGCCTGTAATCCCAGTACTTTGGGAGGCTGAAGCAAGTGGATCATCTGAGGTCAAAAGTTCAAAACCAGCCTGGCCAACATGGTGAAACCCTATCTCTACTAAAAATACAAAACAAAAAAATTAACTGGGCGTGGTGACATGCACCCGTAGTCCCGCTACTCAGGAGGCTGAAGCAGGATAATTGCTTGAACCCATTGCCACTATACTCCAGCCTGGGTGACAGAGTGAGACTCCATTTCGAAAAAAAAAATCATTTTGGATACAAGGCCTCATTCTGAAAGTACACGAGCAAATGCAAAGCCATTCACCTTGTGGACCCAGGGACTCTGTGACTTACGGAGTCACCTTGGGCTCTGGAAGGTGACAGTCTATGGTGTGATTCCCAGGCAGCACAGCGGCAGACCCACTGTGAGATGAAGAAATAATGCCTGTTTCCTGGGATGGTTTTGAGGATTCAGATACATGCTGTAAGTTGTGTCACGCTCAAGGCACCATGCTGGCACATGGCATGCAGTTGGCACATGGTGGATTTATTACTATTTCTCTTTACACTGTGCCCACTTTGAGAGAGGAGAGAGGGAGGCTGACTTCTGCATGTTACTCTTAAATCCACTCATTCTATGGATGCCACAGAATATCCTAGTTTTTTTTTTTTTTTTTTTTTTTTTTTGAGACTGAGTTTCGCTCGTTACCCAGGCTAGAGTGCAATGGCGTGATCTCGGCTCACCGCAACCTCCGCCTCCTGGATTCAAGCAATTCTCCTGCCTCAGCCTCCCGAGTAGCTGGGACTACAGGCATGCACCACCATGACCAGCTAATTTTTGTATTTTTAGTAGAGATGGTGTTTCACCATGTTGATCAGGATGGTCTCAATCTCTTGACCTTGTGATCCACCTGCCTCAGCCTCCCAAAGTGCTGGGATTATAGGTGTGAGCCACCGTACCCAGCCTATCCTAGCTTTAAAAAGAGAGATCAATGCTATATTCCCCTTCCAGGAAGGTTGTGACCATTGAAAAAATGGTTCCCATAGAGATGAGGAAAGAAAGTCACCCTACAAGTAAAAAGTGATCTCTGTCAGCTAAGCTGTTTCTGCTGTTAATTTCAACAACACATGGGGGTTGCTCTGTTCTATGCTATGACCACAATGCTTGATCAGCAATGACTGATGTCTGGTCAGACTGAGGGGCCCTCTCCAGTGTGTGACCCTGTGCTCCTTTCCCACAGCTCTGCACCCAGGCACTGAAGGACGGCTGGACCCGGTGAGTGTTTGTGATGATGGACCTGACTTTCCCAGTTGGCGGCAGGAAGGACCCAGGCAGTGGAGAGGAGCCAAGGAATAAAAGGCACCCACAGGCTCATAGGGATGCATAAGAGAAGTTTCCCCTTAGGCCAGCCTCTTTCTCTAAAGGCAGGATGTGAGTCCTCATTTGAATTCTAGGACATCAGAGTTGAAAGAGGCCTGGGAGATTGTTGATTTCAGGCCCTAGAATAGAAATCCATTCTTTACCATCAGTAGCAGCATCGATTCAGCTTTTGCAGGAATACCTCCAGAGGCAGCGAGCTTAACTTGGTGAGGCACTTTTCATTCTTTGAGGGCTTTAAGTATTAGGTGGGGTTTTTTTGTTTGTTTTGAGTTTCACTTTTGTCGCCCAGGCTGGAGTGCAATGGCACAGTCTCACTGCAACCACCACCTCTTGGGTTCAAGCCATTCTCCTGCCTCAGCCTCCTGAGTCACTGGGATTACAGGCACCCTCCACCATGCTTGGCTAATTTTTGTATTTTTAATAGAGACAGGGTTTTGTCATATTGATCAGGCTGGTCTCGAACTCCTAACCTCAGGTGATCCGCCCACCTCATCCTCCCAAAGTGCTGGGATTTCAGGTATGAGCCACCGCACCCAGCCAGGTGGGTCTTTAATGTCAGGAACCTGGCCACATGCGGTAGCTCACACCTGTAATCCCAGCACTTTGAGAAGCTGAGGCGGGTGGATCACCTGAGGTCAGGAGTTTGAGACCAGCCTGACAGCAATATGGTGAAACCCTGACTCTTAAAAAAAAAAAAAAAAAATGTCAGGAACCCTTTGCTTCCATGTAATTTCCAGCCACAGGTCCCAGTTCCCAAGAGCCAGGCCGTTCCTCTTCCACTTGAGTGACAGCCCTCCTCTTCCTCCAGGCCACCTCCTTTCCATACTGCTCATCTGCACTTCTCCCTTCTGACTCTCACATGTGCACGTAAAGACCTCTGGCCATCCTAAGACCTTCTCTGGATGAGCCTTGATGGTCGATGACCCCACATCCTGACACAGGGCAAGATGCAGAGGGACCATCATCTCTCTTGATCTGGTTTCTGTGCGTCCCTCAGTGCAGCTCACCATGGCACTTTTTGCCTGTGACATGTCACCAGGCTTCCTATCTGACCTGCAGCCACTCTGGTCTCTGAGCCTCCTGCTACTCAGTGTGTTCTGTGGAGCAGGAGCTCCAGCATCACCTGGGAGCTTGTCAGAAATGCAGCCTGGGGCTCTCCCCAGACCTGCTGCATGGGAATCTGCACTGGAACAAGATCTCCGAGTGATTCCTATGCACACTCAAGTTGGAGAGGCACTGGATTCTTGTTAATGCCTCAGCTAAATAAAGGGTTGAGGAGTAAGAACTTGAAGGAGGCAGCATGAGGCCTTGGCATCTCATGGAACTGGAATCACATTTTGCCTTTCCCCTCATCTCCTGCAAATACTCACTATGTGATCAAGGGCAAATTGCTCAACCTCCCTGAACTTCATTTTCTCCCTATCAATCAGCACAAATAATATGAGCTTATGGTTCTCCTCAAAGTTGCCATATCTCAGAAGGACCGGCACAGGGCAGGATTCAGAGCAGCTGCTGTAAGTGCTGGCTGCTTGCCCTCCCTCTACGTACCCTGGGGAGGCCACAGCAATGTATCTGGTGACTCAGAGAAGGCTGTGAGGAGATTTAAAGGGCCTCTTCCCAGCACGGGAAGCCTGGCACCCAGAGCCTATGGCCAGCCACCCTTTCTGGAGCATCATGGATCATGTAGTTGAAGCCCCCAGATGGTACAGAAGAGAACGGCAGGTGCCTGAGAGCATGTGGCACTCTGCAAGCTGGGGCTCTTTGCAAAGCAGCAGGAGGACTTCAGCCAAGGAGGTGCACAAGGAGGACAGGCTAGTGTTCAAGGGGGCAGATGCTGGCGTCCCTGCGGTGGTGTCCCCTCCTCCACCTGTCAGTGCCCAAACTGAGGCCAGCAACACCTCTTCTGAAGCAGAGTCACAGAGTGTGGATGTAGAGGCCCATGTCTCGAGAGAATAGCTGGACATCCAAACAGATTAAGGAACTCCATACAAGTGTCTGGATGCGGTGTAAAGGAGACCTCTACACAGAAGCTCCAGCCACACTCTGCTGTTCCCCAGTTACGTGACCTCGTCACTTTCCCTCCCAGAACCTCAGGCCTCTGCACTGCAGCGGATAGGCCATCCCTGTGGCCTTCCTCTCACTGAGTTAATTCAAGACAAAGCTCTCCTTTGTAAGCCAGACCCTTTCCATTCAGGCTATCACAGGGTGGCTCACTCGGCACCCCTTGTCAGCCCCACTCTCCTCTTCAATTCTCACTGTGGCTTTTTTGTTAATTCCTTTTCATGGCACAGCAAAAACTCAGTTAATTGTTTTAAAGACCTGACTTCTCTGATATAGCTCCTTAACTCCAGGTAAGCAGATACTTGAAAGTCATTGCCCTGAGACTGAATGAAGAGATAAAGTTCACAGATTTATTTCAAGTGACTTATCTGAAGATGGGGAAGGAGCAAGAAGTTGCTAGAAAACATGGTCTGTGAATTATTGACAGAGACAGTTGCTTCTGCAGATCCAGGTGCCCTTGCCAATCCAGGTACAGGTCTAAACTAGCAAACCAAATGCATTTTCTAGGTTTAAAGTAAAGGTGGGTGCTGATCTCCAGGATGATGAGCGAAGATGCCGACTCATCCGAGACGTGATTGGACCAGAGAAGACTTTGGTAAATATCCTCTCACTCCACAGAGAAGCAGCAGCCTTTGTCCAGGGCTAAATATAACTTGTTCCAAGCACAGATTAAAGAATATTGGGAATTTAAAAGCTTATTGTCAGAGGAAGTACAGTTCTATAGTCTTGCAGTAGGTGAACTCAAAAAAAAAGCGAAGGGACTGATAGTTTTACATTTCTTAATTCTGCAGAACTAGTTAAGTAAGTCTGGGGTTAAGGATCCTTTCTTGCTAACACAGCTGCACCTGAGCAAACATGTTTCCCATTGGTGCTCTGGTGTGTCAATCATTTAATCTCCCTTCCTAGCTCCTCAGGTAGGTGGGTGTCGGGGAGGCATTATTGAAGAAATGTTGTAACTTCAGCTGAGATAAATGTACGGATCAGTCATTTCTGATTGGTATTTTTATAAACCAGTTCTTATGTGTAAAATATTTTCATGAAAGAAAGTCAAAGTAAGATGTTTTTATGAGGCCTTAAAAGCTTTTTGCATAAGTTAAATAGAAATTTTGAGTTCTTGACCCAGGATCACTATTTATGCATGAATTAATGCTGTTTTTGTTTTATGAGATCATCCTTATCCAAATAACTTACGATACAAATTGATTCTGGGCTGGCCAGGCGCGGTGGCTCATGCCTGTAATCCTAGCACTTTGGGAGGCCAAGGTGAGTGGATTGCCTGAGCTCAGGAGGACGACAAGAGCAGCCTGGGCAACATGGCAAAACCCCATCTCTACCAAAAAATCCAAAAAAAAAAAAAAGATTCTGGGCCGAACACAGTGGCTCCTGCCTATAATCCTAATGCTTTGGGAGGCTGAGGCAGGTGGATCACTTGAGGCCAGGAGTTTGAGACCGGCCTGGGGTACCTACCAAGACTCCATCTCTAAATGAAAGAAGGAAAAATATTTAACCAGGTATGGTGGCACACGTCTGTAGTCCCACCTACTGTGGAAGATGAGGCAAGAAGATCACTGAGCCCAGGAGTTGGAGGCTGCAGTGAGCTACAGCAACACCACTGCACTCCTGCGTGGGCAACGGAGTGAGACCTAGTCTCTTAAAAAAAAAATTTTTATTCTGAGCATACTGTCCTCTGGTTCTCATAGTGTCCTGGGAGGGAGCTCTTATTACTTAGCACATTCTATGGAGATGTCTATTTTTGTGTTCTACTCCAAGCACAGTAAGATCAGGGATGAGGGGCTGTCCCTTAAGCAGGACACAGCCAGTACCTGGCTTCCAAGAATGGTAATGGCACACAGAGAGCCAGGGCCTAGGAGGGAGAGGACTGGACTTGAACTCACCATTGACTTGACTTACTGTTCTTAAACAAGTTACTTAATTTCTCTGCATGACAGTTTTCTTATTTGTAAAATGGGTTAATATGAACTGCCTCATGGGGCTATTATTATTATTATTATTATTATTATTTTGAGTTAGGGTCTCACTCAGTGACCCAGGCTAGAGTGCAGCGGCATGATCACAGCTCACTGTAGACTTGACCTCCCCTGGCTCAGGGGATCCTCTCAACTCAGGCTCCTGAGTAACTGGGACTACAGGTGAGAGCCACCACACCCAGCTAATTTTTGTATTTTTTGTAGAGACAGGGTTTCGCTATGTTGCCCAGGCTGGTCGTGAACTCCTGGGCTCAAGAAATCCACTGGATTCAGCCTCCCAAAGTGTTGAGATTACAGGCATGAGCCACCATGCCTGGCTGGTTATTATAAATATTAAATGGAACAAAATCCATAAAGTGCCTAGTGGAGTAGGTGCACCATTATGGAAGCATTTATGCTATTTATGACTGTGCCAGACACATAGTGGGAAGTAGTCAATAAATGACTATTGAACAAACTTATTGTTGATTGTGCATGATTCAGAATGTGACAAAATGGTTCCTACAAATACAACCAACATTGCAAGACACATGTATTTGGGTGGCATCTAAATGGCGATTGGACCAGAGCCCAAGGCCAGTGGGCACTTCTCATGGCCCAGCCCAGGGCACTGCCAGACATCCCAGCAGCTCCTCAGACAATTCACAGCTCCTCCAAAAGACTGTATCTGGAGCCAGAGTCCCTGTCTTGGTGGCTGCTCTTTGGCTCTTTTTATTAGGGCTGTGTGCTGGGCCTCAGCAGAGGTGTTAGGGGGTCTCACTCAGCTCTTGGTGGCACTGAGTGACAGCATTTCCTCCCTAGGAGCCACAGCCCTGCAGCAAGGTTGGCTCAGGGCAGACCTCCCTGTGAAGAATCTCTTTTTGCAGATGATGGATGCCAACCAGCGCTGGGATGTGCCTGAGGCAGTAGAGTGGATGTCCAAGCTAGCCAAGTTCAAGCCATTGTGGATTGAGGAGCCAACCTCCCCTGATGACATTCTGGGGCACGCCACCATTTCCAAGGTGGGAAAATGGCGGCTGCTGCTGCCATGGCAATTTATTTTTTTTGTTTAGTTTTCCAGAGTGCTGGAAACAGATCCTGAAATTTCTTCACTTGCTCCCTCTTGCATTTCCTGATAAAGTAGCTGAAATAATTGTAATGTGTGACAAACACTGGGGTTACGGGCCTGATGTTCCCTTGTCTTCTTCAGCTTATACTTTGCCCTTATTTCGGTTTGTTTTAGATAAAGTAAGCTGCTGAAAGCTGAAAGGCTACCAGCAATTTGAAGGCTAATAGACATGGTTCCTATACTTTGTAAATATAGAAATGTGATAGGTGTGCGTGTGTCTGTGTGTGTGTGTGTGTGTGTGTGTTGTTGTTGTTGTTTTGTTTTGTTTTGTTTTGTTGAGATAGCATCTCACTCTATTGCCCAGGCTGGAGTGCAATGGTGCCATCTCGGCTCACTGCAACCTTCGCCTCCCAGGCTCAAGCAATTCTCGTGCCTCTGCCTCCCAAGCAGCTGGAACTACAGGTGCGCAGCACCATGCCAGACTAATTTTTCGTATTTTCAGTAGAGACGGAGTTTCACCATGCTGGCCAGGCTAGTTTCAAACTCCTGACCTCAGGTGATCTGCCTCCCATAGCTTCCCAAAGTGCTGGGATTACAGGTGTGAGCCACCACACCCTGCCAGAAATGTGATAGGTATTATAAGACTCTTCCCCAGAATGAAACAAAAAGTGAAGATTCCTTCGGATGACTCAAAAGGAAAGGTTTGCTTAGCTAATGTCTAGGTCAGAGGTCTCCCCAAGAGAAGGCAGCCTGTCTGTTTTCCAAGAGCCCTCGTGATAAATTCACACTAATTGAAGCCAGTCTTTCTCCCTTTCAGGTTTAGAAAGAACTTGAAACATGGGAACATCTGAGTAACATTCTGTGACCCGGGCAGTCTCCCATTACTCAAGTTTGCAGCACTGCTCTACACAGCCAGAGTGCCAGCCAGTTTATTTATGAAGAGAACTTTAACTTCTAGCAATCTCCATAAGAAGCTGTATTAAGCCAAAGGCTGCCAGATGAGTGAGGAATCAGGGCAGGGACTGGCTATGGGATTTGAATATGTGATGGTGTCAGACTGCAGTGCCCAGTCCATCCATCTCTGAGCTTGGATATACTGTCCCTCCCCAATGGCCACAGGCCTAGCTAACATTTGCCTTTGATGCCTCTTTTGTGTTTTTTACTTTCTTTCTTTCTTTCTTACTTTCTTCTTTCTTTCTCTCTCCCTTCCTTCCTTTTTTCTCTCTCTCTTTCTTTCTTTCTCTTTCTTTCTTTCTTTCTTTCTCTCTCTCTCTCTCTTTCTTTCTTTCTCTCTTTCTTTCTTTCTTTTTCTTTCTTTGATAGAGTCTTGCTCTGTTACCTAGGCTACAGTGCAGTGGCACAATCTCGACTTACTACAACTTCTGCCTCCCAGGTTTAAGCGATTCTCCTGCTTCAGCCTCCCAGGTAGCTGGGACTACAGGTATGTGCCACCACACCTGGTGAATTTTTTTTTTTTTTTTTGTATTTTTAGTAGAGATGGAATTTCACCACATTGGCCAGGCCAGTCTCGAACTCCTAACCTCAGAAGATCCGCCCACCTTGGCCTCCCAAAATGCTGGGATTACAGGTGTGAGCCACCATGCCCGGCCTTGTGTTTCCATCTGATAATTTTTTTCTCCTGCATGCTAACTGGTTTGGCACAGTCATGTGGACATAACAATGTTTCCGTTGCGGAAGACTGTGAATGATGGCGCAGCATAAATAATCCCATAAGGTTATAATGGAGCTGAAATGCTCATTGCCTAGTGACATTGTAGAGATTGACTAGAGATGTCCTAGTGCAACGCATTACCTTCCCTGTGTTTAAGTATGTTTAGATACTGGCCATTGTGTTGCAGTTGCCTGCAGCATTCGGTACAGTAGCATGCTATACAGTTTTATAGCCTGGGAGCAATAGGCCATGTCATATAGTCTAGGTATGGAGTAGTCACTGCCATCTGGGGTCATGTAAATATGCTCTGTGATGTTCACACAATGACGAAATCACCTAAGGGCACATTTCTCAGAGGGTATTCTTGTCATTAAGTGACAAGACTGTATGTTCATGTGGCTTATAGCCACATCCTGCCTGCCTAGCAACATTTTTCCTGAGGTGACTTTGCACAGCTGCACACTCCCCATTCTGTGTTGATCTTACACCTTTAACTCTGATGGAGCAGTCTTGGTTCCAGTTCTAGGAGGGACACCTTGATCATCCCATATAAACTCATGGGTCGTACTGGAGGTACAGAGTTGGGGGCTCAGGGACCAGTTCTCCGTTTCTCTCAGCAAATCAGCATGTGATCTATGTTATGTGGGATGCTCTGCCAAAGCCTGGGTTTCAGAAATACCCTCCTCCTTCACTTTGCAGCCTCTCCAGAGAGAAAAGCTGAGATACGTGAACAAAGACTGGAAGAATCTGAGCCAGGGCACTGAATGCCGAGCACAGTAGAAAAGTTCATTGAGGAGGACGTTGGGTGTGGGATGGAACGAGGGGGACGGCCAGAGCTGACTCCGTAAGGAAAGCTAAGCCCCAGGTGAGGGAAGGGTGAACAGGAGCCACAGACCAACCACAGCCTTCGTTATTTAAACAGAACCCAAACTTTCCAAGGAATCATTGCACAACAGGAATCTCAGGTGAGGAGCCACAGGGAAACAAGACTTTTCACCTTGGGTCCCACTTGCTTTTTCTTCTTAGGTGTCTTACAGGGTGGCTATGGCCTGCTGAATGCCAGCTGGCCAGCACCAACCTGATCTCTGCCCACTTGAGCATCTCCTAGGAAGCTCCTCAGGGCTTTAACCCTCTGAGGTTTTGATTACATAGAGGAGGCCCCTTAGGAGTGTATCTGAGGGAGGAGCAGCTGCAGAGCCTGCAGGTCCACGCAGGGACAGTGGAGATGCCCAAGGGAACACAGGACACACACCAGGGAGCTGTTAGACAGGCTGGCACGAGGGGCTGGATTATGGGGTCTGTCCACTCAGAGGATGCAGCCAGTCAGTGAGCCGGGGCAGCTTCTCCAGTGAAAGGACGGCATGGTGACAGCTGGAGCACAGATGATGTGATTGGTGGCTACATGCAGAGTACACTGAGACAGAGGGTGTGTGGGAGGTGAGGAACGGACAGGGAGAAATCCAGGCAGGGATGGGAGTGAGAAGGCTTGTCCAGGCATCTGGGAGAGATAAAGGGAGAGGGCAGCTCAAATAGAGCAGATTCAGGAAATATTAAAAACATTTGGCCCCTAGTCAGTGCCAGAAACATATATGCTTAAAATGCTAGAACGAATAAGTCAAATGGCCTTTCCTCTTCCCCCTTCCTCCATTTCTCCCTTTCTCTTCTCTTTCGAGATAAAGAACAAAGAATACTCAAATTAGAAATTTTAAGAAGCACCAGGCGTGGTGGCTCATGCCTGTAATCCCAGCAGTTTGGGAGGCCAAGGTGGGCAGATCACAAGGTCAGAAGTTCAAGACCAGCCTGGCCAACATGGTGAAATCCCCGTCTCTAATAAATGAATAAATAAATTTTAAGAAGCATAAAATGTTAGCTTGAAAAGGTGCCTTACAGACCATCTGCTCAAACTAAGACCTTCTTCAGGTGAGGAGGCCGAGGCTTTCAGTGGCACAGGTGGGGCTTGCCCAAGGCCACACATCCTATGAGAGGCAGGGCCAGCACTGGAATCAGGGACACTTGGCTCATGAATGCAGGGATATTTCTGCTGAGAAGTTGGCTTAGTCTAATGATTCAGAGTGGAGTTCCAGCCCAGGCTCTACCACTTTCTAGCTTTGTGATCCGGGAATAGTTCACACCCGGCACACTTGTTTTCTTATTTTCTATAAAATGGGGATAACGATGGCTCCTCTCCCACTAATTGAGACCAGGAATCTTTAAGTCAGTGTTTTGCACAGCACCTGACAGGTACTTAGCGCTCCAAAAGTGTTAGCTATTAGTGTGAGTGGTATGATCCTAAACAAAGGGAAGGGAAACCAGGGAGAAACCAAGGATGCCTGCAGAGAGGAGCTGTGGAGCCACAGTCCCAGTAGAGGATGGAGGGGAGTGCCCAGAGCCCATGTGGCAGGTGAGTGAGGTAGTGTTCAGGGGCCAGATGAGAGGACAGAGAGCAGCAGGGCTGTGTTCAGGTACAGAGTTCAGTACCTCACCAGGTGAGGAGTCTACCAGGTAAGCAATGGGCTCAGCCTAATCTGCAGATTGAGGTCTAAGGCCACCCACTGAGCTGGAAGGAAAATGATTTTTTTTTTTTTTAGTTTTCTTCATGGCTTTTTCCTGCCTTAAGGAAGATTTTGGAATCAACAAAGACATGAGGCCAGGTGCAGTGGCTCACACCTGTAATCCCAACACTTTGGGAGGCCGAGGTGAGCTGATCATCTGAGGTCAGGAGATCAGCCTGGCCACAATGGCAAAATCCTGACTTTACTAAAAATACAAAAATTAGCCAGGTGTGGTGGCGTGCACCTGTAATCCCAGCTACTCAGGAGGCTGAGGCACGAGAATCGCTTCCACCCGGGAGGCAGGGGTTGCAGTGAGCTGAGATCATGCCACTGCACTGCAGCCTGGGTGACAGAGCAAGACTCGGTCTCAAAAAAACAAAAAAAAATATGCTGGGCGCAGTGGCTCATGCCTGTAATCCCAGCACTTTGGGAGCCCAAGGTAGGTGGATGATGAGGTCAGGAGCTCAAGACCAGGCTGGCCAACATGGTGAAACCCCATCTCTACTAAAAATAAAAAAATTAGCCAGGTGTGGTGATGGGCTCCTGTAATCCCAGCTATTCAAGAGGCTGAGGCAGAGAATTGCTTGAACCTGAGAGGCAGAGGTTGCAGTGAGCTGAGATCACCCCACTGCACTCCAGCCTGGGCAACAGAGCGAGACTGTATCTCAAAAAAAAATATGTGTGTGCGTGTGCGTGTGCGTGTGTGTGTGTGTGTGTGTGGGTTCTAGAAGGAGGTTTCTCAATGAGGCAACACAAAGGGAATCGAGGGAGTGGTGACCCACAGGAAGGAGTGGGCCGAAGGTTGGACCCTGTGAGTTCACAATCAGCCGCTCCGAGTGACCCTGTCCTTACGCCACTGCGCAGGCTGGAGAGGGAAGACACTGCAGGAGACCTGCAAAGCCCTGGCCAGGAACGGGGCTGGTGGCAGCAGCTCAGCAGCACTCCCCTTCTCCTCTGCAGATACATGGAGCCCTTCGTGTTCTCCTGGACATCCTTCTGCCAGTCTTGAATCTTCAGGTCTCAACAGCAGGGCCATTTCCTCCTTCAGCTATAAATGTTTTTAAACATTAGGAGTTGCAGTTCAAAACATAGGAAAATAACACGAGGCTGCCTTCTATTTCACAGGCACTGGTCCCGTTAGGAATTGGCGTTGCCACAGGAGAACAGGTGAGTGATGTCCCTTTGGGGTCAGTACACGCTGACCAGTGACTGGGGGACACAGTTGTGTGTTAGGCTCCATTATCTGCTGTACTGAGTTGGGAAATTTTCATCATCTTAGAAATTGGGTCATTTTATCAGAGTCTGGAGTCAGATATAGAAAACGTTTGTGGCCATTTCTCCAATTCATATGACTAAGGTCAGGTATCTTTTTCAAAGTGTCTAATTGAAATTGACAAGGCAGCAATTTCAAGTTGCTACTGCAAGTGCAGAAAATGGTTTTAAGAAAGCCGGCTTTCGAATTGAATAAACATGACTGTGTTCACTTTCTGAGCTTATAAATGAAGCCCAAGTGTCTGCCAAAACCTGTGGCAGTCAGCCCACGAGGAGAGCAGCATGAGGAGCAGATTCTGTTTTCCCAGCAAAAGGAGCAATACTGTTCTGCCATAGTACCGTGTCGTCATCTGTGCCACCTGCTCATCACTGTCACTGTATTTCATCCTGGTGCTTCGGTTCATCTCCCACTTGTCACTCACTGTGACAGTCATTCCCTCTTAAATGGCAAGCCAGTGTGATTTTGACCTGACTCACACTGTTGCATTAGCAGATTTGTAAAGTGGACAAAAGGTCCCTGCCCACACTATAAAAGCTTGCCTCATGCCCAGTGAGAACAAAGAAGAAATACAATTTGGGCTTCCTGAAGGCCACTGATGCATAATGACTGGCATAGAGTAGCTACGTTGCCAGGTTTAGAGATCCTAAAGGCCAAGGCTGACTTCTGTTGGTGTTATTTTCAATTCTATTTCCAGTGCCACAATAGAGTGATATTTAAGCAACTCCTACAGGCGAAGGCCCTGCAGTTCCTCCAGATTGACAGTTGCAGACTGGGCAGTGTCAATGAGAACCTCTCAGTATTGCTGATGGCCAAAAAGTTTGAAAGTAAGGGCGCTGCAGACCAGACCTTCATTTCCCCACTAATCAGACACCTCCCTTGATGGCTTGGAATTCACATGCACAGGAGTCTGTAGTTTGCCATTTCAATTGTTTTTCTAACTTTCATGTAACCTTAATCCAGGAATTGTTGATGATTTTCATCTTGGAATTTCATTCCTAAATGAATGATTTAATCACCTGTGGGCAATAAGAAAAACCAGAAAGTTCCCTTTCATCCCTTCCTCTCTCTGCCCTACTCTTGGCATTAAATAGAAACGATTTCCTTTTAGTTCCTGTTTGCCCCCATGCTGGTGGAGTGGGCCTCTGTGAACTGGTGCAGCACCTGATTCTATTTGACTACATATCAGTCTCTGCAAGCCTTAAAAACAGGTCAGTAATGTGGCATTAATACTTTCTGCTTCAGTAGGGTTCCTCAATCCAGGCCAGAGCTTGTAAATTCTGCCTTCATGACCAAAATCACCAAGACCTTGTCCACGGGCCCGTCCTATAACTCTCAGGCGGAGCTGGTTTTGCTTCCACTTCTCCACACGGGGAAGTAAAAGCACAGACCCACCAGCAGTCATTTTGCCTGCTAGGATGGGGTCTGGTAGCTGACTCACTTTACTTTTTAAGTATGTTGAAGGTGAGGCTTGCAGCCACACTACTCCCTCAGCCAGATCCTGTTTTCATCACATGTATTCTGTACTTTCGTCCAATCTCCTTTTCCCAACGCTGGAGTCTTCCATGATCTGGACGCACATTTATTTCATCTTATTTTCAGAATGCCCGGGTGGCCTTTAAATTAGGACAATCTCCCCCAGTCATCTGCACACATATGGCTTTGCTTTGCTTGTTATGCTTTTCTTATCTCCTGGAATTAAATGTCTCACAGAAAGATCACTACAAGTATACAGCAAAGGCACAAAAGCATGCATTGAGAAAGGAAAACACCAAATTTAGCACTGTGAGAGGTAAATGGGACCCTTGAGGGTACACAGGAGGCTTCAGTAATAATGGTAACAGTTTCTCTCTTCAGGGGGTGAGTAGACAGGTGCTGTCCTTTAATATAGCTGGACTATTTTATACTGTATTAGTCTATTGCTCTGCAATAAATAAATACCTGAGACTGGGTAATTTATAAAGAAAACAGGTAGGCTGGGTGTAGTGGCTTATACCTGTAATCCCAGAACTTTGGGAAGCTGAGGAAGGCAGATCATGAGGTCAGGAGATCGAGACCATCCTGGCTAACACGGTGAAACCCCCAGCTCTACTAAAAATACAAAAATTAGCTGCATATGGTGGCGCACGCCTGCAGTCTCAGCTACTGGGGAGGCTGAGGCCAGAGAATTACTTGAACCCGGGAAGTAGATGTTGTAGTTGTTAGCCAAGATCGTGCCACTGCACTCTAGCCTGAGCGACAAGAGCGAAAATCCGTCTCAAAAAAAAAAAGTTTAATTGGCTCACAGTTCTGCAGGCTGTACAGGAAGCATAGCAGCTTCTGCTCAGCTTCTGGAAACTTAAAATCATGGTGGAAGGTGAAGGGGAAACAAGCATTTCTCATGGCCGAGAGCAGGAGGAAGAGAGTGGGGCGAGGAAGATGCTACACACTTTTAAACACCAGATGTTGTGATAACTATCTTGAGTACAGTGCCAGAGAAAGGGTGCTAAACCATTCATGAAAGACCACCTCCCATCATCCAATCACCTCCCAGCAGGCCCTGCTGCCAACATTGGGGATGACAGTTCAACATGAGATTTGGGCAGAGACACAAATCCAAACCATATCAGCCTGCCTATCACAGCTGTTCAATAACAGGTGATGGAAGTCAGGCAGCAGAGCTCAGGCACTTGCCCCAAGCCTCAAAAATCCAAAGTGGCTGACGCAGAACCTGAACACAAATTGATCTGATTCTAAATCCTCTGCTCTTCATGTAAATCATTCGTATAGCTGAAAGGAACCTCATTTGGTGATTTCATTTTTTGGGTGGAGTATGGAATGTATTTTACCTGGGTTCGGTTCCTTAGACGTCTCGGTTCTTGGATGGGGGTGAGTATGTCCCACCTCCCTAAGTTGTGGTCCCATGGGTCTGTTGGGATTGCTTTCCAGGTGCAAACTACACTGAGAAAGCTTCACAGTGCTAATGTTCCCTAGGTGCTCAAATGAGGCAGTGTCAAAATGGCCTCCCAACCCTGCCTGCCAAAAAGCCCCCAAGCCCCTGGCAACTGCTACAGCCATATGAAAAAATACAAATGCTTCTTGAAAAACAGATCACAGCATTTGGTGATTTTAATCTATTCATCTAACTTTTGACCAGAGGAACCCAAATAATTCCAGATATTCACAGAGTCTGAATTGGTGCTTTCTAAAAGGCATCACAAAACCTCTCAAGTGACTTTGTGGTTCATTTCATCGAAGTCCCCACCCCACATTGCTGCATTTTAGATGAAAAGCACCTGAGACACAGAGGTGTAGGGGCTTGCCTAGAAACTTGTGGTAACACAGCTAAGCCTTGGCCGACTCTGTCATTTCAGTGGTACTTGCCCCTTCTGCTTTAAGTTAGCACCATGTGAATGATCTGACTTCAGATATCATTGCCCTAATCTGATTCCCTCCTCCTAGGATGTGTGAGTATGTTGACCACCTGCACGAGCATTTCAAGTATCCTGTGATGATCCAGCGGGCTTCCTACATGCCTCCCAAGGTGCGCTGTGGCCTGCGGAACCCTGCAGAGGAGATGCTGCCAGCCACTACCACACCTGTCTCATGAACTAGACAATAGAGCACCAAACTTTGACTCTGGTTTATTTGCAATATCCAGAAACAAACGGTTCTTCAGTTTGTCAGTATCAAAATCGTCAGGCCTGAAGGCCAGGGCTTGGAGGTTAAATTGCCTCTGACAAGGCTTCTCTAACATTAGCCTTTCCTCACTAGTGGAGACCTTAACATTTGCACTCCTTGTGCAAAAAGACTGGCACCATCTAGCAAGTTAGTGACCTAAAATGTTTTGACTACAATCGTGTGGTTGGGGCCATTTATTCTGATCATGTTCAAGAGATCATGGCTCATTTTCACCAAGAGAAGTCAAGCTATTATCAGAGTTTGATGAGTTTAGTTAACTAACCCTGGCAAGTAGCCAGTAAAATGTGTTCCTCTGCCCTATTTTCAACAATGTCAAAACTTAAAAATATTAATTCAGGGCTGGGTGTGGTGGCTCACACCTGTAATTCCAACACTTTGGGAGGCCAAGGCTAGTGGATCATTTGAGGTCAGGAGTTCAAAAGAGCCTGGCCAACATGGTGAAACCCCATCTCTACTAAAAATACAAAAAATTAGCCAGGCATGGTGGTGGATGCCTGTGATCCCAGCTACACAGGAGGCTGAGGCAGGAGAATCGCTTGAATCTGGGAGGCAGAGGTTGCAGTAAGCCGAGATCGCACCACTGCACTGCAGCCTGGGTGACAGATGGAGTGACTACATCTAAAAAGAAAAAGCAAAACAAAAAACTAATCACCTCTGGCTTAGACGTAAAAGCATTTCTTGGAGGAGCAGAAATACATAAAATCTGTTTTTGTTCCAGGTGGTTGTTAAAGTGACTTGACTTAATTTTTTTTATCTTTGATAGGATGCTGGCTACTCAACAGAAATGAAGGAGGAATCTGTAAAGAAACACCAGTATCCAGATGGTGAAGTTTGGAAGAAACTCCTTGCTGCTCAAGAAAATTAACTGTTCAGCCCCAACACCTTTTTTCTTTCTGAAGTGAAAAGGCTTAAAATTTCTTGGAAATAGTTTTACAAAAATAGATTTTTAAAAAATCCAAGATTGCACCTACCAAGATAAACTTTTAGTTCAGCTAAAAGTCATACACCCTTAGGAATCAGCTCAGTAATTATTACTTGATTCTTTTAACAAATCAATACACATTATCCTACTTAATCCTTGAATAGGTCTAGATTTAACTAACCCAAAGTCCAGGAAGATGTTGTTAAAAAAATTTCTATCAAGGGCTGGCACCTAGACATTAAACTGTACTTTGAAAACAAGCAACGTGTTGTATAACTTGTTGGAATAATTCCTTGTTCTATTTAATGCTTGTCATAAATTAGCAGAATAAAAATAGTTGTGCAACACCAGGGGGTATCGGGTATGCAACAAAGGGAAAAAATTTCACTCATTAGCCCCGAAGTGGTTTTGGATCTTTTTCTTGCTTGATCTAAACATATTATTAGAGTTCACACCATGCTGAAGCTAATTAGGGCAAAATGGTATTCCACAGACTATTTTTAAATAACCCTTTAAGGTTGTAAGTTTAAAAAAACAAACAACAAAAAAACCTCTTTCCTAAATGGTCATTACAGTTTGAGGATAAGATGCAGTTAAAATGAGATGGCTCATGGAAAAACAGGGCAAAATATAGTCACTATGTCTAAACAATATTCTTTTAAGTAGCACCCAAACCAGAATACAGCACATGTTTATTGAGGAGAGTTCTGTTAAATCTATTTTAAGCAGGAACTGAGCAGATAAGTGGCAATACAGAATGAACAAAGTGTGGACAAATGCAGAATACTTCTTTATTATAGCAACTTATAAAACAACTGTAACATTAAATGTACAATAACCACACTCTACATTATGATTGATGGTGTTACTCAGCATCCTTAGATTTGAGAGAAAAGCTTGTGAAATTCTCGAAATTCACCAACCTTCTTTATAAAGACATGGGATTGAAATGTACCTACATATTTTTGCTAAAGTCATACACATTTCATTCTCCTCACTTTGTTCATAATCTCAGTATTTTCAGATACCCTCTGTGAGTTAACTCAAAGCCTTTTATTATGGAAAGAACTGGCACACTTACATTTGCCAGTGGCAACATCCTTAAACACTAATAACTAATAGGTCACGGACAGATTTTTGACCTAGTTCCTTTTTCTTTTAGAGCAAAAAGAACTTTTACCTTGGTATCCAGCCCAGCCCCTGAAGACTGACAATATCCTTCACGCTCCTTTGAAAGCATCCTAAACAGCCATTTCCATTTTAATAGTTGGATGCGGATTGTACCCTTCAACCTTAAAGTCTTCAGCTTTGAAGTCATCAATTTTCTCAACTTTTCGAAGAATCTTGAGCTTTGGGAAAGGTCTGGGTTCTCGCTGAAGCTAAAAACAAAGTAAGACTGTTATTTTGCCATAACTCTACAACCTGCTGTAATTGCTCCTCATGTCCATGAAACAAGTACACAGGATGTGATCAAGTTTTATTTAACAGGAGTATGATGCTCTAGATACCTTGCCGTAGGTTATGCAACACGACTGGAGCGTAACCAGCTGTTCTCTTGCACAGATCGAGAGTGACATTACACAGTGACAGGAGCCTCGTGCCTCATCAAGTGTAAGTTCTTTTTTTTTTTTTTTGAGACGGAGTTTCGCTCTTGTTACCCAGACTGGAGTGCAATGGCGCGATCTCGGCTCACCGCAACCTCCGCCTCCTGGGTTCAGGCAATTCTCCTGCCTCAGCCTCCTGAGCAGCTGGGATTACAGGCACGTGCCACCATGCCCAGCTATTTTTTGTAGTTTTAGTAGAGACGGGGTTTCACCATGTTGACCAGGATGGTCTTGATCTCTTGACCTCGTGATCCACCCGCCTCGGCCTCCCAAAGTGCTGGGATTACAGGCGTGAGCCACCGCGCCCAGCCAAGGTGTAAGTTCTTATAATTACTCTTGGCAAATTTATTAAAGACAGGAACACAGTCAATCTGTAACTCATAGTAGCTCTAAGTTTGCTTGAATTCCACAATCCCTAACCCAACTGTCCCTGGCAGAAAGAAGGGAAGATGAATGCATGGACAGTGAACAGAAAGGGATTAAAGCCAGGAGTCCTGGGATGAACAGACAGTGGCAATTAGGATGTGAAGACAGGATGTGAAGACCTGTTACTATGTCTAAAAACGACTGGAGCGGAAAGCCAGAGAATAAGCCTTAAGTCACCCTCCACTCAAGAGCAGTGAAGCTCCCTCAAAGGAGTGACTTTTTTTTTTTTTTTTTTTTTTTTTTTTTTTTTTTTTTGAGACAGAGTCTCACTCTGTTGCCCAGGCTGGAGTGCAGTGGCGTGATCTCTGCTCTCCGCAACCTCCACCTCCCGGGTTCAAGTAATTCCCTGCCTCAGCCTCCTGATTAGTTGAGATTAGCGGCCCGCCACCATGTCCAGCTAATTTTTTGTATTTTTATTAGAGATGGGGTTCCACCATCTTAGCTAGGCTAGTCTTGAACTCCTGACCTCATGATCCACCTGCCACAGCCTCCCAAAGTCCTGGGATTACAGGTGTGAGACACCACACCCAGGAGTAACTTTTAAAATCTGGATCTAACCTGGAAGGGGCTAAAAGGTTTCTGGTTCTGAGTCTTTTTTTCCTTAGGGCTCATGAAGCAGATGAACTTATACTTTTATTGCCATTTCAAATCATTTGTTGTCTGCTATGACTTAGGGATTTGGACAGACTTTTGAAGTTCAGACCTAAATAGTGCACTTAATGTAAAATTAATGAAAAACATTTGTGCTCAGCACTTTGGGAGGCCAAGGTGAGCAGATCACGTGAGGTCAGGAGTTCGAGACCAGCCCGGCCAACATGGTAAAACCCTATCTCTACGAATAATACAAAAATTAGTTGGGCATGATGGCATGTGCCTGTAGTCCCAGCTACTTGGGAGACTGAGGTGAGAGAATCACTTGAACCTGGGAGGTGGAGGTTGCAGTGAGCCAAGATTGAGCTACTGCACTCCAGCCTGGCAGACAGAGCAAGACTCCATCTCAAAAAAAAAAAAAAAGAAAAAAAGAAAGAAAAACATTTGCACTTCAATTCTCCTTCAGGTTAAAATATGAATTAAAATGCTCCCTTTTGGATAATTTCCTGGCTTGAATGTGGCTCTTCCCTCTCTGGTACTGGTGCTTGGTACCTTACAGCACCTGGCATGTTAAATGCCCATGGTTGCTGAGGCAGAGGCCTGCCTTGTCCTACCCACCTACCCACCACTTCTCCCTAAACTGAAGCCCCACATTCGGAGCAGTCATCTTTATCTTGGACACAGCATTGAGCAGACACCTGTTCCATAATCAACCTTTTATTAAGAGAAGATACCAAACCCAAAAGTATAACATCTAATTCTTACCTGAATTTTCAGTGGCTCGATGTGATTCAGGTAAATATGTGCATCTCCCAAAGTATGTACAAAGTCACCTGGCTATAAACCCCAGGGGAGAAAGCAGAACAGCGTGTTAGTTTCAATTCCTTTAAACATCATTTAAAATCATTAGAGTATGCAGACACCTCAAGGCTTTTAAAAAAAATAATTTAACCAGTGTAGTTTTTTAATTTTTTTGTAGCGACAGGTCTTGTTATGATGCCCAGTCTGGTCTTAAACTCCAGACCTCAAGCGCTTGCTCCTGCCTCAGTCTCCCAAAGTGCTGGGGTTAGAGGCATGAGCTACCATGCCCAACCACCACATAGCTTTTGAGAAAATTCACAGAAGCTGTACCACAAACAATCTCTACAGACCTGTTAGTATATATAGACCACAGGGCCAGAAAAGCTCCACAAAAGGTTTCAAAGTAAAAGCCGGTTCATGTCTTACTTATCATAGCAAATTTAAAAACTAATCAGACTAAACTCTCTGCTATTTGTTTTTCCATATTAAAGAACTGTAGAGCTCAGTGTGTTAGGCTGGCAACAATCACCTTTCCCAAGATAGCCCACCTTCAGGCCTGTGATGTGCGCGATCATGTACGTGAGCAGGGCGTAGCTGGCAATGTTGAAAGGCACACCTAGGCCCATGTCTCCTGATCTCTGGTACAGCTGGCAGGACAGCTCACCGTTCACCACGTAGAACTGGCAGAGGGCATGGCATGGAGGCAGCGCCATCAGTGGAAGATCTGAGGAACCAGCACAGAGGAAGATAAGGAGGGGTGGTGGTTTGAAAGACCACAGCTAAAGGCAAAGTAAAACAGGAGAGAAACAGAAGCCAACTCATACAGTGGAGACCAGGAAAGCAAGCCACCAGGCTGCAGGGATGTCCATAACCCACAGCCCCCACAGCCACGGCATGGAGCTGAGATAGACTGACTGTCCATTGGCACAAGGTTTCTGCAGATGTACATTTACGGCTGAAGCAATGCTCTTCCATCAGAGCTGAAGGGATCTGGGCTACCTTCGTGGCACTCAGTTACAAATGCAGCAGGAATAATTCCATTTGCCACAGGAAACTGGTGCTTCAGGCACAGCTCCTATATTAAAAGTCTCTATTACATGGCCAGGCACAGGGGCTCATGCCTATAATCCCAACACTTTGGGAGGCCAGGGTGGGCAGATCATTTGAGGCCAACTTGAGTTCAAGACTAGCCTGGCCAACATAGCAAAACCCTGTCTCTACTAAAATTACAAAAATTTGTGCACCTGTGGTTCCAGCTACTTGGGGCCTGAGACATGGGAATCACTTGAACCCGGGAGGCGGAAGTTGCCATGAGCCGGGATCACACCACCGCACTCTAGCCTGTGCAACAGAGTGAGACTGTGTCTCAAAAAAAAAAAAAAAATTATCTATTACAGATGCAAATATTCCACCCTAAGTACTTATGACATCCTGATAAGAGTTTTTGTTTGTTTTTGTTAATACTCAGGGTCTCACACTCTGTTGCCCACGCTGGAGTGCAGTGACATGATCATGACTCACTATAGCCTCGAACTCCAGGGCTCAATTGATCCTTTCACCTTGGCCTCTGGAGTTGCTGGAATTATAGGTGTGAGCCACCACTCCTGGCCCTACACCCTGGCAGAGTTGAATTTTACAATAAAATTGTTTAAAATGTTAATAATAGTGAGGTGGCAGCGACCTGGAACTTCATCTGCTTCAATTTAAAATTTTAAGATCTTACATGTAGTTTCTAGGCAATTTAAAGCCCTTTTTGGAGTAAGAATGAGTATAAATACACAAATTAAGATCATCTGGGCCCAATCTCATGATCTGAAGGTGAAAGTGGAGCAAAATGAGACTTGCTCAAGGTCACACAATCAGCCATGTGGCTAGGGGAAGTTCCCAGGGTCCTGCCTCCCTCTGGTAGCTCTGCACAAAACCACATCGCTTCCCCCTAAGAGTATGGTTAGTATAAATGAAGATGATGGGCTTCTTTCAACCTCTTGGATTCCAAGCGCACATGATGATTCTTCTGTCATCAGGGTTGGTTCTGATGGTGTCAATCACTCTTTGCAGTTGGTCAACTCCTTGTCCTGAATAATCTATAGAAGTGTCAAAAAGGACAGGTACACACATTAATCACAAAGGTCATGAGATGGCCTTAGAGGTCATCTCTTACAGCCTCTCACCCAGGGTCCCCCTTGACCCATGGCTACAAGATATCTAGTGCACTCCGAAGTTTGTAGATCTCAATGGATTGAGTTCAAGGCCGTGACTGCTGCCTCTGTCCTCTGGAGCCCTAACAAAGCCTATTTCCTCTTCTACACAGTCCTTTAAATATTTGGTTGTCATGGAGTCACCTCCTCCTGTTCCCCCCAGAGCTAACCCTTTCCAATCTCAACAATCTTAATTTCTTCCAGTGCTCCCACGAACTTAGGCTTTAAACCCATCAACCATTCTTGTTACAATTTCACTGACAAAATCTAGTTTCTCCTTGTCTCACAGGAGGTATTATAATCTTAACGTGGACTACAGCATTCTATATACTTTCCAACTAACAGAGGACCATGGATTCCTTTCTATCACCTCAGCAGCATGCTTCTGACACTTCCACCTAAAATTAGAGTTCAGCAGCTCAGCACACAACTGACTTGTAAACATCAGGAAACCTCTATAATGATTATACCACCTTCTACTTTGCTCCCATTTCTGGTCTCTGGATTTTAATTCCTTTCCTTCCTTCTGAGATGGAACTGGAAGTTGAGAAGTGATTTGTTAACTGAAGGGTAGAGCTTCATCATCTCCTCTGGTTAAATTTCTACCTATTAGTGTCAGACTATATTCTGGTTCAGTAGTTCTCAAAATTTTGGGAGAAAGTACTCTCATGGCCACAGTTCCAAAAAAGGTAACATCAAAGATTTTTAAGATGAACTGTGGTGGTGTAGTTCTGTAACTTGATTATGGTGGTTACATCCATCTACCTGCACTAAAATTGCAAATACACACATACACAAGTGCATGTAAAACTAGCAAAATCTGACAGCTCTGAGGAATGCACCAATGTCAACGTATGCAGGATGTTACCCAAGATATTATTACTGGGTAGAGTGTCCGGGGAAACTTTCTGTGCCTTAAAAAAAAAAAAGTTCCTGTGAAATCTGTAAAACAAAATTAAAAACAAAAAGGGACAAACTTCCCTACTAAAATCCAACAGCTAAGCAGTCATACAACTGTAAACTAAGACCATAATTTTATTAGGCCTCTTAAGCAACAAGAAATAATTGAACACTAGACAGGACTGAAAGCTTCATGAAGCCAGGGAAGCAGCCTCACATCCTAGGAAGGACAGCCTACACTGAGGTGCAGGCAACGACCTGCAGAATACTTACCTGTATAAACAACTTGACCCACACAGCATCTTTCTTCATTGTGATAAAGTATACGTAACATTAAGCTTACCATTTTTATGTGTGCAATTCAGAGCCATCAAGTACATTCCTGACGTTGTGCAACCATCACCACTATCCATCTCCCAAACTTTCTCGTCATCCCTAACAAAACCTCTGTGCTCATTAAACAAGAACTCCCCATCCCTCACTTCTCCCCAGTCCCTGGCAACCACCATTCTACTTTCTGCCTGCCTTTAGGATCTTGCTTATGCTAGGTCCACACAGCATTTTTAAACTTCTTGATGTTGCTAACATTTAAAAGATCTCATGGGGCCAGGCGCGGTGGCTTACTCTTGTAATCCCAGCACTTTGGAGGCCAAGGTGGGCGGATCATGACGTCAGATCACGACCATCCTGGCCAACATGGTGAAACCCCCGTCTCAACTAAAATACAAAAAATTAGCTGGGCATGGTGGCACACACTGGTAGTCCTAGCTATTCGGGAGGCTGAGGCAGGGGAATCGCTTGAACCCATGAGGCAGAAATTGCAGTGACCAAGATCGCGCCACTGCACTCCAGCCCGGTGGCAGAGCAAGACTATCTCAAAAAAAAAAAAAAATCTCATGATTGCACATCAAATGTAGATTTCAGGTTTTTACTGAAGAATTCTGATACCACCAGGCCCAAATTCTCCAGGTGGCTGGGGATGAGATGTGACTGTCCCCTTATATGAGACACACTCTCCAGGTTGCTGATCTCTGCCCAGCTAGTAAATTGCACATAATACCCCACATCCAAGGTAGGCGTCTGATTTTCCTAGGGACAGGTGGGATGGGCTGGGCTCTGTGACATTCTGTAAGAGGTGACACCAACAGTAACAGGAAAGTGGAAGTCCAGGAGTGAGATGTTGCATTCTTTCTCCACCTCTGCAGAGCTGGGAGCGGAGGGTGATCCTGGCACTGTGCTTCACAGCAGCACCACCTACAGCACACTGTGACTCAGCCTCAAAAGGGAGATTAAAGATTCCACAAAGCAATGGGGGCGTTTTGTCCCTTGTTCCATGGATAAACTTCCCATTCCCCAACACAAACACCAACCATGCAGCTATCTGCCAATGACACAAGGATGGAAAGTACCAAGCACCCAATAATTGCTAATCATCAAGAGTGTGAAACAGCCTTCATGAGGTTTAATTG
The DNA here is from genome assembly GCF_009761245.1 of Sapajus apella. Lineage (NCBI taxonomy): Eukaryota > Metazoa > Chordata > Mammalia > Primates > Cebidae > Sapajus > Sapajus apella. The sequence goes on along the minus strand of NW_022436969.1, from coordinate 11,310,505 downwards.
TGGCTTAACTCGGCACCATCCCTCACATGGTCAAAGTTATACATCAGCTCCTGTGACACTGACTCATCACCTGGACCTTATCTAAAACAATAGAGCAAACACATGCTAGCAAGGGCACTCAGGAAATGGAAGGCATTGTTCTGTCTCCTCACCTGAATCCATATCTCTGTATTCTGCCCCAAAATGCCTCCACTGGAAGCCATAAACTGGGCCCAAGTCCCCTTCTTCTCTGGCGGAGAATCCCAAGCTATCCAGAAAGTCTCGGGATCCATTGGCATCCCAGATTTTCACTCCCTTGGAAGACAGCTCTTTAGCATTTGTGGATCCCTGAAAGAGATGAGGAGAGCAGAGCAGGCATCCGAGTGAATTCTGAGCCATCTCAGTTGATCCCCCTGACACACCCCCTACAAGACACCCCCCGGTCCCTGCTGACTTGCTGGGACGTGGGCATTTGACACCACTCATGTGGAGCCCATCCTATCTTTAAGCGGGCTGGTCCCAGCCCAGATTTCTGAGGGCTTTAGGACAGTCTGATCCCTTCTTTGGAATCATCATCTTAGATGTTTTCTTCCATTCCCCTCAACTAAGCTTTCTAGACTAAAGACCTCCAAGTGCTTTAAGTATTCCACCGATCTGAGTTTTATGTTTCTTAATCAAATATGTTACCTACATATGATCCCCCAAAATGAATTTAATGCCTATGTGCAATCTGTCCAGTGTATCTCCTACCTGGCATACAGGATATTCCTAATAATCAGACTAATCAGTATTTTACTTTACTGGCAAATATATGTCACATTGGACTAAATTTGGACCCTAATTTACTCACATATATGCCACTATAAAGTTGTGTTTCTCTCCAATCTGTACTTACACAAGCTGCTCTTTTTTATTTTTTGCTAAGTACAAAGCCTTATGTTTATTTCTCTTACATTTCATTCCATTAGATTTGGCCTATGACACCTTAACCTGTATCCTCGCCATGCTTCAAGGTCAAGGAAAGACTCCATCTGCCTCCAGTGCCTCTGGGTACGACGTGCTCTAACAAGCAAGACTGATGCCATGTAGAGCTGGGCTCGATGCCTGGCCCTTCCACCTACCTTCTCCTCTTACCCCTGCCTATTCTCTCTCCCTGACCTCATTGTCCTCATCTATAAAATGAACACCATATTTATCATATTACTGCAAGGATTAGATGATGCAAGCAAAATGCTTGGCACTGAATAGATCCTAGCTACTGCGTAGCCCTACCGCCCGTCTGCCCACAGATCCCTAGCAGCAGTGCAGGTGCATCGACTCCTGTATTTGATCGAGTCGCCAAAGGAGCAACTCCGACTATCAGAGGCAAGTCTGATGTTCCTGGCAAGGACTTCTTAGAATTCTGAATTCAAGCATTAAGTTAAAAACAGGGGGGCTGGGCACGGTGGCTTACTCTGGTAATCTCAGCGCTTTGGGAGGCTGAGGCGGGCGGATCACCTGAGGTCAGGAGTTCGAGACCAGCCTGGCCAAGATGGTGAAACCCTGTCTCTACTAGAGATACAAAAATTAGCCGGGGGTGGTGGTGGGAGCCTGTAATTTCAGTTACTTAGGAGGCTGAGGCAGAGAATTGCTTGAACCCGGGAGGTGGAGGAGGTTGCTGTGAGCCAGGATCGTGCCACTGCACTCCAGCCTGGGCGACACAGTGAGACTCTGTCTCAAAAAAAAAAAAATAATGTTGTCTTCTGAGGTTTTTGATGTTTCAAATCCGAGGCTCACTGTTGGTTAAGATAGGCCAACACAGAACAAAATACCCCAAGAACACAGAGCTATGGCAGACTGGGCTGGATCCAAATTTAATCCCTTTCTAAAATGGGATAAGAGGGCTTGGGTCTGGCTTGACCCAAAACCATACAAGCCACACCAAGTGCTCTATAGAAAGGATCCAGCCCAGACCTGAGCCCACCCTCAGCTACCTTCCAAGCACTGGTCAGACATCACTGGTTCTAGACCAGGACACAGAACACAGAGGAGCTGGGCTGGGCTGCTGCCTGTCTTCATGGCACTCTGGCCCCTACCAGAGGTACCTACTCAGCCCTCTGGAAGGGGTTCACCTTGTTACTCAAGAGACTCTCCTAGTTTATATGAACATGGGAACACAGGTGGTATCTATACTTAGTAATCAATATGTTGAGTCCTACTGTGTGACCGGCTGTGTTCAAGGCCCTGGGGATACAATAGTGAACATAAGAAACAAATCTTCTGCCCTCACAAAGCTTACAGCACAGTTCACTTATTTATTTACTGTCTGCTGTCCCCCTTCTAACAGGGGAGGGGAAAGGCTGACATACATCAGATGGTGACGTTCATCTATGCAGAAAAACCAAGGAAATTGGGGGAAAGTCAGTCTTAAATCAGGAGGTCTAGGAAGGCTTGCCCGAGTAGTGACTCAAAGGAAGTAAAGGAGCAGCCTAGTGTGAGGGGAGAAGGTTCCAGAGAGTAGGGACGTCCCGGTGTGCTCAAAAACTCACAAGGAGAACAGCAGGGCTAGGGCAGACAGTGGCAGCTAAGGCCAGAGCCGAAAAAGGGACCCCATAAGGACCATGGCTCTTACTGAGTGAAATGGAGCCATTAAAGGCTTGAGGGTGAGGAATGATATGCTTTGACCTTTTGTGTTGTTTTTTTTTCTTTGAGATGGGTTCTCCCTCTGTTGCCCAGGCTGGAGTGCAGTGACACAATCTCAGCTCACTACAACCTCCACCTCACAGGTTCAAGCAGTTCTCATGTTCAGCCTCCCAAGTAGCTGGGATTACAGGTATGCACCATCACACCTGCCTAATTTTTGTGTTATTAGTAGAGACAGGAGTTTCCCCATGTTGGCCAGGCTGGTCTCAAATTCCCGACCTCAGGTGATCTCCCTTGGCCTCCCAAAGTGCTGGGATTACAGGCACAAGCCACCACACCCCATTGCTTTGACTTTTGAAAGGATCACACTGGCTGCTGTGCTGAGAACAGACTAATGACTTCTAATAGCGGCAACTTCTTTACCTTGATAAACCACAGCAACTCCTCCAAAACACCCTTCCAGAACACACGTTTGGTTGTCAGGAGAGGAAATTCATCTGAAAAACAATTTGCCATACAGTTTCAAGATAGGAAGACAGATCATGCCATCCAACTTTCTTCAAGAAACAAAACTGCCCTGGGACGTGAAGTCCTGGAGTATCCAGAAAGCCTAGATTCCCAGAAAGTGGGCGCCATAGATCAGGGTGGAACTCCCAGGCTGCAAGTCACATCAGTGACCCAATTCAGGCTAAGACAGCACTCCTGTGCCCTGGTGACTGACTACTGGACACAGGAATTCCACACAGTGAGATGGTGGGGAGGGCAGGGATGACCACGTGGAAAAAAGGGAAGAGCTACCATCCACTGCCCACTAGTGCTAATCCTGTCGCAACAGTGTGAAGAAAACACCCAGCATGTGTCCCAGGGACAAAAAGGGATGCATCAGAAGTGTCCAGCCGCAGAGAAATAAAGTGTAAAAGCTTATCTTTAAATGCAGTACTCGTTCACCCCACACTCTCTGAGGTATTCAGACAACAAAGAGAGATTTTGCAAGCACCTGCTTTTATCAGAATTGCGTACTGAGCATTATTTCCTCCATTTTTAAATATGCGGAAGCTATATGAGAAGTAACTTGCTCAATGTATAAGCAGCAAGGTGGGTTAAAAATGAGGTCTATAGCCGGGCGCGGTGGCTCAGGCCTGTAATCCCAGCACTTTGGGAGGCTGAGGTGGGCAGATCACCTGAGGTCAGGAGTTCGAGACCAGCCTGACCAATATGGTGAAACCCCATCTTAAAAAAAAAAAAAAAAAAAAAAAAAAAAATGAGGTCTATGGCTCATCAAAGGCCCTGGTCTTGGAGCTGCAGAAAAGTGGATCCCACTGTTCAGACAAAACTTCGCAAGCTGTCCCAGGCGGATCAGCCACAGCAGCTGGTGTGTATTCCAGTCTCTAGATAGGTGTGGGCTGGAGGGCTTTTCCCCTACTTACAGTGAATCCGCCTCACCAAGAATGGGTTCCCGCACTCAAAACAACCTCCACCCCTGTGTCAAGGCTGCGCTCCATTTCTTCGAGAGGTCCAGGTCAGCCCCTGGCTTACACACCTTGGAGGAGTCCCCTCCCCCACGCAGCAGGCGCAGGATCCAGGATGACAGAACACCCCACCGGCAGCCTAACGTCCTGTGCGCACCCCGCCCCGCCCCACTGTCCCCTGAAAGCCTGACACCAACAGCCCGAGAGGCATTTTTTCTCTGGGGTGATCCTGTTTGAGAAGAAAAGAGGAAAGCACAAACAAGAACTTATACTCGGACTTCCGAATTTCTCTTTTCAAGGTGTAAGAGGAAAGCTGGTTCGTGGGGATTGGATGGGAGACCGCCAGGAAGTCAAGTTCCCGCGCCAGCCTCAGTTCTCTCTTCTTCCCGCCGCCTCTGCCCCGCCCACATCATTTTCGCTCCAGTTTTTGAAAACTCTGCAAAGCGGAATGGTCAACAGGGGAGGAAAGAGGAGGGGCAAAAGCCAGGACTTCTGTAACAGCGCGCGGTCAAGCCCGGACAGCCCTCCCTCACTCTCCAGCGTGGGACAAACGCTGCCAGGTCATACCCGCCTCAGGGGCCACGGCATCACCGGGGTGACTGAGAGCCCTGGCGTGGAGCCGCTGGGACCGAGCTCACCTCCTGGCGGTCGCTCCAGCGTGTGACCCAGCGCCAATCACGTCCCTAATGGGACCTTAGTTTCGGCGTCTGTAAAGCGGGGAGGAGGGTGCGTCCCCTCCCTCGCAAGACTGAAATTAGAACCAAACCGGGTCCGCAGCGTCCGGCAGCTCCCGAGCGCTCTCCCCAGCCACGCCTCCCTCCTTCCCGCCCGTTACCTCTCAGGCTGTAGCGCGCCTGCATGCCGAACACCGACAGGGTCCCCGTGCCGGTGCGGTCGTCCTTCCTGACGCCGCAGCGAAGGATGTGCTCGATCTGCCCCAGGTACTGCTGCTCCCCGTGAGGCGGCCGCGGCTGGGTGTCCAGCTCCTGGGCGGCGGGCTGCGAGGGCTGGCGTGGCAGCTCGGAGCCGGCGACGGGCATGGCGCTGCAGGCGGCGGGACGGAGCAGAAGTGGAGCAGCTAGCGGTGGGACGGTGCCAGGGGAGGTGGCGCAGTGGCAGGAGCCCTTCCGCGCGCTCTTTTCCCGCCGCCGTCCAGCGCTCCGCCTCTTCCTGCTCGGCGGGGTCGCGGCCGCCCCAGCTGGGGAGGGCAAGAGCCGGGGAGAAACGCCGGAGGCCCAGGTGTGGCACGGAACGGAGCCCAAGGCAACAGCTGAGAGTCTTCGAAAACCCGGGAGGCTGGATCCGGATGCGGTGGCCCGGAAGGACTGCTCCAGTTGGAAACCTTCGACTGCGCCTTCTCTAGGCTAGCAGCACAGTCCCCACGTTTACCTGGGGCCTTAGCAACAAAACTGCTGCTTGAGATCTGTTTCCTACAACTAACAAAGGGATTTGCATTTCCATTTCTTCTTTCTCGCTGAAGGCCTGCAACCGGAGCAAGTAGTAAAATGCAGGGTTTTTTTACTTGATTAAAGGCTACCAGGGCTTTTTCAAGGTTTTTTGTTTGAGATGGAATCTTACTCTCTCGCCCAGGCAGGAGTGCAGTGGCATGATCTCGACTCACTGCAACCTCTGCCTCCTGGGTTCGAGCAATTCTCCTGCCTCAGCCTCCAGCGTAAGTGGGACTACAGGCGCGCGCCACCACGCCGACCTAGTTTCTTTTCTTTCTTTTTTTTCTTTTTTTCGCTTTTTTAGTAGAGACGGAGTTTTGTCATGTTGGCCAAGCTGGCCTGGAACTCCTCACCTCGCCTCAGGTGATCTGCCCGCGTTGGCCTCCCAAAGTGCTGGGATTACTAAAGGCGTGAACTACCGCCCTTGGACCCAAGTTTTTCAAAGACCACATTGTCCAATTTTACTGTATTGTTTATAACATTAACACTGGGGAGTGGGAACTGTTGACGGAAAGATTTAAACTGTTAAAATATTTGAAGAGATTTATTCTGAGCCAAATCTGAGTGGCCAATTGCCGGTGACTGAGCCCTCAGGAGATCCTGAGAACATGTGCCCAAGGCTACAATTTGGTTTTTTATACATATGGTTGAAAGAATTATCTAAAGACTTGGAATGAATAGAAAGGAATATGTGGGTTAAGATGAGGGATTGCGGGCCCTGGCGGTGGCTCATGCCTGTAATCCCAACAGTTTGGGAGGCCAAAGCCGGTGAATCACTTCAGGTCAGGAGTTCAAGACCAGCCTGGCCAACATGGTGAAACCCCCATCTCTACAAAAATACAAAAAAAATTAGCCAGGTGTGGTGGCGCATGCCTGTAATCCCAGGTACCTGGGAGGCTGAGACAGGAGAGTCGTTTGAACCCAGGAGGTGGAGGTTGCAGTGAGCCGAGATCACAGAGTTTTACCATGTCGACCAGGCTGGTCTGGAACTCCTGACCTGAGGTAACAGGCTGCCTCAGCCTCCCAAAGTGCTGGGATTACAGGTGTGAGCCACCATTCCGGCCTCTTGTGTTGTTTTGAGCCTGGTTTATTTATTCCACCCAAATAACAGCTAAATCACATCTCAAGACTAGGCTCCTCTGCACACATGAAGCTTTCTCTTCCGCTGCCTTCCTTGAATATGTTGACTTGATAATAAAGAGAATAACGGCCAGTGTGGTGGCTCACACCTGTAATCCCAGCACTTTGGGAGGCCAAGGTGGGTGGATCACCTGAGGTCAGAAGTTCCAGACCAGCCTGACCAACATGGTGAAACCCCATCTCTACTAAAAATACAAAATTAGCCAGGCATGGTGGCACATGCCTGTAATCCCAGCTACTTGGGAGGCTGAGGCAGGAGAATTCCTTGAACCCAGGAGGTGGAGGTTGCAGCGAGCTGAGGTCATGCCATTGGACTCCAGCCTGGGCAACAAGAGCAAAACTGCGTCTCAAAAAATAATAATAAAGAGAGAGAATGGTTCTTTTCAAAGTGGTTGCTCCATAAATGTTGGTTAGAATGAATGGTTCTCTCAGACAAATATCATTCATTCATTTATTAACACACATTTATATCATGGTGCCTTCCTCATGTCTACAAATAGCAAGACAGACAAGGTCCTTTTCTTAAAAGAACTGATATTCTGGCAGAGACAAACAATACAAAAGTAACGAAACAAAGTATCTGTGGATAGAGACAAGTGTGATGATAGTAAATTAATGGGTGTAGCACTAAAGAGTGATTGTGTAGGGGATGCTTTAGATCTGATCACTGGGATGCCTCATTGCGGAGGTCACATTTGAGCTGAGACCTGAATACTGGGAAGAAACTAACAGGGGAAGATCTGGGGAAAGAACATAACAATCAGCAGGTGCATTTATGCTAGTGGGTGTCACAGTGCCTGCGTCTATAAAAACATCCCCCAAGAGGTATGGTCATGATGCTTAATCCTGTCTTATTCTAGGAAAAAATAATAATTATTATTAGTGGATACATGAACTTATTGGAGTATAAAAAGCTCTTCCTTCTCATTAAGAGATATATTTTTGTTTAAAATTTTACTTTTCTATGTTTAATAGAAATTTGTAGTATGTTTATGTTATTTTAATTATGTGCGAATAATAATTACAATGATCACCCAATCCAGAATAAATAATTCATACCTAGAATTTGGTGTCACAGGATATTCTTAATTTCTAAAATTTCAAAATGATCAAAATTTTATTGATCAACAAAAGATATTTAAGCATAAAAATGTATTACATTCGGATAAAATTCTCTGAGGAATGCAGATTGAAATAAGAGTTTAAGGAGAAAATGGAATGAGATAAGATTTTCACTGTTAAAGAAAAACTTGTAATTAGCCGGGCATGGTGGAGCTTGCCTGTAATCCCAGCTACTCAGAAGGCTGAGGCAGGAGAATCACTTGAACCTGGAAGGTGGGGGTTGCAGTGAGTACTCTCGCCTGGGCGACAGAGCAAGACTTTGTCTCAAAAAAAGAAAAAGAAAAGAAAAACTTGTATATTTGCTTAAGTGGATGATGCTGGGTCAAATTGCGATGATATTTAGATTCCATTAGGTACATTTTAAAGAGGGATGACATGCTCATGTTTACAATGCATGGGAAAATAACAATTTGCTATTCTTTCAACTTATATCAAAAAATCACATGCAAGTGTGTTGCAACTTTTTCAGTTTCCTTTGAGGGAGTATGAGAGAGCAAAAATCATTTGAAAATTATTGGTCTAGGAAAACCTCCTCTTTACAAACTCAAACATGTCAGTAAACTTAGGTAAAGGAAAGCAGGAAATTAATGTTTTTGAGAGTCAATTATGAATCAGTTACTTGATAATATAATTTTTTACTGTTGTAACTACCATCTATCAATGAGTATCACAAACCACACATTATGGATTAATTGTATCACAAGCCACACATTATGGATTAATTGTAGTTCTCACAACTACCCTATATAACACAAACTTTTACAGTAGTTCCCCCTTATCCACAACGGATATGTTCCAAGACCCCCAGGGGATGCCTGAAATCACAGATAGTACTGAACCTTATACATACCATGTTTTTTTCCTATATGTACATACATACCTATGGTAAAGTTGAATTCATAAATTAGTCACAGGTAGAGATTAACAACAATAGCTAATAATAAAATAGAACAATTATAACAGTATGCCAGCATCCCTACTCTTATGCTTCAGGGTCATAATTAAGAAAAGTAAGGGTTTCTTGAACACAGAGAGGGTTCCTAAGAGACCAACTTGGGGAATGTAGTCATTGTGGAGCCGCTGGACAAAGGGAGCATTCACCTCTGGAGAGGAAGGGGGCAGGGACGGCATGAGATTAATGGCATGCAATTGAAAATTTATTACTTATGTTTTTCTGGAATTTTCTGCTTAATATTTTTAAATTGTGCTTGACCTCGGGTAACTGAAAGTTTGGAAAGCAAAACCACAGTTTAGCGAGGCACTAGTGAACTTTAGTTACCTAATAGATGACACTGAGGTTAAGGATCTTGGCTAAAGTCTAGAAAATATAGTAGCCAGGATGAAAATCCAGGTCAGCCTGCAAATCTTCTTTCCACTTAGCTGCTTTGAGCCTGACTTCTCCCACTCCCTTTCCACTCTGTAAGCTTTTGATAGCTCATTGGATAGAAAATAGGTTCTCTTAATCACTTATTTTTTGTCACCTTCACTAACAAATACATAAAATCTATGGTTGAATAGACTCTTTGAGATTTACTGCACACTGAGGAATCCAGGATTCTATCAGTAATTCCCTGCCAGAAGCCGTGGCTCATGCCGGTAATCGCAGCACTTTTGGAGACTGAGGCAGGCAGATTGCTTGAGCCCAGGAGTTTGAGACCAGCCTGGGCAACATGGAGAAACCCCATCTCTACTAAAAAATAATAATAATACAAAAATAATCAAGCATGGTGGTACCTGTAGTCCCAGCACCTCAGGAGGCTAAATTGGGAAGATCACCTGAGCCCAGGAGGTTGAGGCTTCAGTGAGCCCAGATCATCCCACTGCACTCCAGCCTGGGCAAGAGAGTAAGACCCTGTCTCAATATATATATATATATATATATATATATATATATTTATTTATCATTTTTATAGCCTTCAGTTATTATTTATAAAAGGTTTATCTTCATATGGAGTTTATTATAATCAATTGGCTACCTCTGAACTCTAACTTTCTCTGACAAGCCTTTCTATCAGGTCAAGACTGGGTGAAAAGTTCTTTAAAAGTTCAGAATTTTCTCTCTTTCATTATGTTTCTTTTTATTTTATTTTTATTTATTATTATTATTTAAAAAAAAAAAAAAAGTCTTGGCCAGGCTTGGTGGCTCACGTCTATAATCCCAGCGCTTTGGGAGGCCGAGGCAGGTGGATCACAAGGTCCAGAGTTTGAGACCAGCCTGGCCAACATGATGAAACCCCTTCTTTACTAAAAATACAAAAATTAGTTGGGCGTGGTGGTGGACGCCTGTAGTCCCAGTTACTCGGGAGGCTGAGGCAGGAGAATCGCTTGAACCCAGGAGGCAGATTGCAGTGAGCTGAGAATACATAACTGCACTCCAGCCTGGGCGACAGAGCGAGACTCTGTCTCACACACACACACACACACACAAAGAATCTTACTGTCACCCAGGCTGCAATACAGTGGCTTGATCTCTGCTCACTGCAACCTGCGCTTCCCGGATTCAAGCGATGCTCCCATCTTAGCCTGACAACTAGCTGGGATTACGGGCATGCGCCACCACACCTGGCTAATTTTTATATTTTAGCATGGGGTTTCACCATGTTGGCCACGCTGGTTTCAAACTCCTTACCTCAGGTAATCCACCCGCCTTGGCCTCCCAAAATGCTGGGATTACAGGTGTGAGCCACTGCACCCAGCCTACATTTCCTTTTATAATTTGAAATACTGACTGTATAAACTCTCATTGTAATCCTTAGTGATACATACTGACAAATATCTCTCCTATTATTGTGTTGCACCAATGTCCAAATTATGAAGTCGAGTGTCAGCCAGAAAAATCTTGTGTTTTCCATAAAATATGTATGGTTTTGTCAAAAGACAGCGCTGTTGTGTCAGTTTTAAAAAGTAACTATGTAGTACACCCATGTTCAAACCAGCATTATTCACAATAGCCAAGAGGTGGAAGCAACCCAAGTGTCCATCAATGGCTGCATGAATAAGCAAAATTGGGTATACATATGCAATGGAATAATAGCCTGAAAAAGGAAGGAGATTCTGACACATGCAACAACACGGATGAACCTTGAAAACATTACTCTAAGTGAAATAAACCAGTCACGAAAGGACGCTATGATTGCACCACTGCACTCCAGCCTGGGCGACAGAGTGAGACCCTGTCTAAAAAAAGAGAAAAAAAAAGACAAATACTGTATGATTCCATCTACTTGCAGTACCTAAAGCAGTCAAATTCATAGAAAGTACAGTCGTGGTTGCTAGGGGCTCGGGGGCAGGGGAAATGGGAAGTTAGTGCTTAATGAGTACAGAGTTTCAGTTCGGGAAGATATAATGGTTCTGTAGATGGATGGTGGTGATGGTTTCACAACAACGTGACTGTACTTAATGCCACGTGTACACTACATGCACGCAGCGTTTGCTCAATAAATTGTTATTCATGACTCATTACAATGCCACAGATTGTGCACTTTAAGATGGTTAAAATGCTAGATTCACGCCATGTGTATTTTACCACAATTTTTAAAAAGACTATACAGAAGCTATTGGTCTTTACTAAATAAAGGAATGAATCCAAAAAGTCAACTACATATATATAGTTATATATATATAATTTATAATTTTATATATATATAAAATTTTTCTTTTGAGATGGAGTTTTGCTGTTGTTGCCCAGGCTGGAGTACAATGGTATGATCTCCGCTCACCGCAACCACCTCCGTTTCCCAGGTTCAAGCAATCTCCTGCCTCAGCCTTCCAAGTTGCTAGGATTACAGGCATGCGCCACCACACCCGGCTAATTTTTTTGTATTTTTAGTGGAGACGGGGTTTCTCCACGTTGGTCAGGCTGCTCTCGAATTGCTGACCTGAGGTGATCCGCCCGCCTCAGCCTCCCAAAGTGCTGGGATTACAGGATTGAGCCACTGTGCCCGGCAAATTATATATATTTTAAGTGCAAAAGCAAACTAAAGGAAGAACACTTTGTTAATTAGAAAGTGATATGTTTGTAGAAATGATAGAACATAGACACCTAGGTGATTTAGTATTTATTCATTATACAAAGAACTACTAAAGTACCATAAAATGTAACACATATTATATTTGATTTTTTTTAAGAAGGAATTTTTATTTTAACTCAATTTGGGTATTAATAGCTAAGCTGTTCAACATAAGTAAATTAAGAGTACTTCATATTATATAGCTAACATACTTTCCTGCTACTATGTTTATTGCATTATCCTTTTTTATTTCAGGGTTTCCTGGTCCCAGATGAAGAGATAATCCTACTTCCTGGATATAGGATGCATTAGATCTTCTTACCTTAAAAAAAAAATGCAGCAATGATCAAAATACTAATAAATTACTTACAGACTCTGTATTTTTTCTTGGAGTAAAAGTCCAGGATGAGTAACAAAATTAATGTTCTTGGCTTTTGGAAAAATTAATACTGTGTATAACAAAATAATATGAAACCCATATGCATGGATATTCTTAACAATTTGAAGAAATCTTCACAGTTTTCCTGGGTTGTTGAGCCTGCAAGATGGCCTCTTCCTGTTTTTTACTTCCCTATCTTGGGAAGTGAAAAAAAAAAAAAAAAAAATGGCCTCTTCCTCTGATGTGATAATAAAGTGTTTATTTTGTACTCTACATGCACGTAGCATTTGCTCAATAAACTTCTGTTATTCATGACTCATGACATTAATCAACAAATTTTGTATGTTTGCCTTTCATGATGATGATGGTAAGAACCCATCTACAAAAGCTTATTAAATACTCAGGATGTACAAGACATAGTGTTACAGCCTATGACTCTTGATCCCAGGGCCAGCAGCTGTGAAAGTTGGAGATGGGAAATAAAACACATTGCAAACCAATCAGGAAAGACCTGACATTTAGGATGCTAGATAACTAGACGAAAGTTCCAGAAGCGGGTTCTAAAGATATGTTTCACCCTATAAAACTGCAATTCATGTTTTAGTGAGCTGTTTACCTGCAGTTAGGCACCTAACAAATGTTTACATGATTGAAAATGCCAGGGTGATTCTTTTCTACCGTCTTTCCTGGTTTTTCCCTTTCTCTCTTTTTTTTTTTTTCGTTTGCCCACCTCCCCTCCCGCTGCCAGTATCTTTCTCTTTCAACTTTGGCAGGCTTGGGACCCTGAATTCACTGATATAATCAGAAAATTGGGGCCGGGCACGGTGGCTCAAGCCTGTAATCCCAGCACTTTGGGAGGCCGAGGCGGGTGGATCACAAGGTCAAGAGATCGAGACCATCCTGGTCAACATGGTGAAACCCCGTCACTATTAAAAATACAAAAAAAAAAATCAGCTGGGCATGGTGGCGCATGCCTGTAGTCCCAGCTACTCAGGAGGCTGAGGCAGGAGAATTGCCTGAACCCAGGAGGCGGAGGTTGCGGTGAGCCGAGATCGCGCCATTGCACTCCAGCCTGGGTAACAAGAGCAAAACTCCGTCTCAAGGCCGGGCGCGGTGGCTCAAGCCTGTAATCCCAGCACTTTGGGAGGCCGAGGCGGGTGGATCACGAGGTCAAGAGATCGAGACCATCCTGGTCAACATGGTGAAACCCCGTCTCTACTAAAAATACAAAAAATTAGCTGGGCATGGTGGTGCGTGCCTGTAATCCCAGCGACTCAGGAGGCTGAGGCAGGAGAATTGCCTGAACCCGGGAGGCGGAGGTTGCGATGAGCCGAGATCGCGCCATTGCACTCCAGCCTGGGTAACAAGAGCGAAACTCCATCTCAAAAAAAAAAAAAATAAAAAATCAGTAAACAAACTTGGAAAATGTTTATTCTCATGAATAAAAAACCATAAAAATTATAACAATAAGGTAAAAATTTTCATTGATTACTGAAGATTGTAAAAATTGAAATGCCAGGCCAGGCACAGTGGCTTACACCTGTAGTCCCAGCACTTGGGGGGCCAAGGCAGAAGGATCACTTGAGGCCAGGAGTTTGAGACCAGCCTGGCCAACATGGCAAAACCACGTCTCTACTAAAAAATACAAAAATTAGCCAAGTGTGGTGGCACATGCCAGTAGTCCCAGATACTTTGGAGGCTGAGGCATGAGAATCGCTTGATCCTGGGAGGTGGAGGTGGCAGTGAACCAAGATCATGCCACTGCACTCCAGCCTGGGCAATAGAGCGAGTCAGTCTCAAAAAAAATTACCTGTTAGTATTTGAGAAACTGGTACTTCAGACATTGCTGTTATTAAATTCAGCTATACATACATATATATATATATATATATATATATATATATCCAGAACAATAAGATGTTAATAACCTCTAAACAAGTAATTCTATTTCTTGGAATCTAAGAAAATAAGTAGCAAATGTGAATAGGGAAAATAGTAAAATGATAATAGTGGTTGTGTTAAGATGGTGGGATTATGGATAAATTTTGTCATCTAAATGTTTGGTAATTGTGATTTTGTTATTTTTAAAATTTTAAAACTATACATGAAAAAGAAAAACATTAACATTGCCTTTGTGAAAAATCACTTTGTGTGCCTTGTTAGTAAATTGCTTGATCTCTCAATTACTCAATGTCTCACTTCCCATTGTCATTGGAAGTCCCAACTTCTGGGAAGAGATAGATGACTTTATGGAAAATACTTTGATTTGGCTACAAATGCATAGTCAGTACCTGCTGGGGCACCAGCACGATGTTTCCTTTCTCGAAAACCTACCGCATCTCACCAGCGCTGTAGAATGAACTCAAACTCCACAGCCGGGCACTCAGAGCCCCAACCTCTTCCCACCTTTGCTTACCACCTTCACCTACTGTTACTCTTGTTGTATTGTACTAATATTCATTTACACGTGTTTATTAATTAATTTATTCAACAAATATTGAGGGTCTGCCCTGTGCCAGGCACAGTCCTAGGTCCCCACTGACAAGGAGAAGAGCAAAAACCCTAGAACAGTGGCACCCTCATATGGAATGAAGGTCTAGGGATGGAGATGAACGTCAGTCAAAGAGCCACATGGGTAAATGTCAAATTACAAGAGTTGAGTGGTACTTGGTGTTATGGTCATGTGTGAAAGGGGAGAGAAGGTATGTTGCCCCTAGTTTATGGGTAGGAGAGGATATATTGCCCCCAAAGAAGTGACTATTTGAACTGAGATCTGTTGATAACTCAGTAACCTAGACAAAGAGGTACTACATGGGGACTGTCAACCAACACTCCCCTCTCTCCTGGTTTAGAGGTAGACACACAAGCCCCAGCTGGGCCAGCCAGATTCCTCCTGGCAAGTCACGTTTTGAACAGAGTGACCTAGGACTAAAATCATCTACAGCTGGTTCACCCTGCCTGCTGCACCCTGAAGCAGCTGTCCATTGGTTTCCTCCTCTTGTACTCTAGACCGACCCATTTCTGCCCGGCTCTGGGGATAGTTGTACAGCTTCCACTCTGATTCAGGAGTCAGCATCCTTCCATTTCTTTTAGCTGAGCTGGTCTTGGTTGCTTGCAATCAAAGAAAGAACCCAAACTCACAGAGGGGAGGTGCCCTGACACAGGGAAGCTCAAAAGCCCCACAGTGGGAGGGGACCAGCTTAACAGGACTTCCCAGCATCCCCAGTACCTAGGTGTTATACTCTTCCTTGCCATATTTGCCTATGCCATGCCCCTTTTTGGAATTGTCTCCTCTCTAACCTGTACATTTTGATTCTCCGTGTTTGTATCTACATTTACATATTTAATTGGTGTATTTCTAAGAAAGGGAGAGGAGGCCGGGCATGGTGTGGTTCATGCCTGTAATCCCATCACTTTGGGAGGCTGAGGGGGCACTTTCAGAGTACCTGAGGTCAGGAGTTCCAGACCAGCCTCACCAACATGGCAAAATCCTGTCTCTACTAAAAAATACAAAAATTAGCCAGGCGTAGTGGTGCATGCCTGTAATCCCAGCAACTCAGGAGGCTAAGGCATGAGAATTGTTTGAACCCAGAAGGCCAAGTTTGCAGTGAGCCAAGATACAGTGTGGAGGACAGAACGAGACCCTGTCTCAAAAAATAAATAAATAAATAAAAGAAAGAAAATAAAAAAGGAAAGAAAAGGAAAGGAGAGAAAAGGGGAAAAGAGAGGGGACAGAAGGACAGCGAGAAAGGAAGAGAGAAAAGGGAATATATCCAACTCAGAAATTTCTTCCCTCCCCTGAACTCCCAGAGCCCGCTCTTGTGCAGTCTCTAAATCCTGCCTTGCTTTACAGGGGTGTGTGTGTGTGTGTGTGTGTGTGTGTGTGTGTGTGTGTGCCTGTCTGTCTGTCTGTCTGTCTCTTGCCCCATTAGATAGGAAGCTCCTTGGGGACAAGATCTTGTCAATTGTCTCATTTTCTCTTTCAGAGTACCTAGTTCCTATATCTAAACTTAGTAGATGCTAAAAATATTGGTCATTTGATATAACTAGAAAAAAAAAAGTCCTCCAAAGTTCAAAAGTAAAGGGAGACACAGCAAATCCTGTCACCTCTAGCTTAATTGCACATTGTGGGTGACCTACTAACAAGGTCCCTTATGAATGATGGCTTAAAATGTAATTATTCTTTAAGGTTGATCGTATTACCCAGATTTTTATATTTTGCATTTTTTGAGCAAATAGCTTAACAGGAAGCAGTACAGTGTGATGATCAAATCAGAGAGAGAACTGGCTCCACATTCTGCTCTCCCACCCCTGACCCAAGCTGTTCAATGGAACTTGGACAATGAGCCTCAGGATCTTCTTCTGTAAAATGATGATAACAATATTACCTCCAATACTAGCTTAATAATAAAGGTCTTGTTAAAGTAAGCAAGTCCTTATTTAAATTTTTAAAATATTTTTAATGTTTCATAAAACACATTGAGTGTATTTAGTCATAATTTACTTAACCACACTTGTTTTTAGATATTAAGATTACATTTAACATTGGAATATTTTAAATAATTTTGCAAATGTAGATCTTGGAGGGAGAACTTTTCATCAAGTTTAGATTTATTCCTTAGGATTGATTTCAGAAGTGGAATTATTATATTAAAAAAATGTATGGCTCTTCATATGCATAATCAAATAGCTTTCAAAAAGAAAAAAAAAACAATGTATCTTCCTACCAATACATGACATATGAGAATTCCCATTTTATCATATTCCTATCAAGATTTAGTGGGTTTTTTTTTTAATTTGCAAATTTGATAGGCAGAAAATGCCGTCTTGTTTGTTTTCGTGTCTTTATGAGGTTAAACATATTTTCCAGGTCTTTTGAAACAAGTTTTGTTCTTTCCTTTTGGGAATTAACTATGCCTGTCCACAGGCACTCTGCTTACCAAGTTTTAAGATGTTCCTTAAAATGCTGTAGAGCTTTTGCCACCACGTAGCCAATGAAGGTAGAACTCTCAGCACTTTCTTCAAGAGGGATCTTGAGTGTGAAATTAGAGGAAGGAAGAATGCTTACGTCTGTCATCATTGTTTCATCTTCTTTGGAAATATTTCCTTCATAAATCCTTGGAACTACCTGCAGAAGAAGGATTATACAGTAAAAGATGACTAAATCCCAATACACGTTCAATAGTAATGTAATACCATATTAGTCAGGATAGGCTAAGTTGTGCTGAGGTAACAGATTAGTCCTAGCATTCCTAGGGCTTCATGCAACAAAGATTTATTTCTTGTTCGTGTTATGTGTCTGTTACAAGGGCTCCATACTGGTAAAAACTGACTAGCCTGGTAGGTAGAAGCACATTTACTCATAGCTGTAGCAGATGAATTCATGGCTTTCTTTGTGCCCTCAGCAGAAAAAGAGAATAGTTGAGCGCTCATGGGCTCTTCACTGTCTCAGTCTACAAAGAACGCTTTTCAGTTTTACTCATGCTTCATTGGCCAGAACCTGCCACATGGCAACATTTAACCACAAGTGGAGCTGGAAAATTTGAGCGAGGAGGTGGGATGTTTGTTGAGTATTACTGTCTGTGCCACAAACTTCACTGCATCGCACCAAGTTTTGTACTGAGTTTTCCCAGAAATTTATAGTTTATGGTTGTATGTGTGATTTTGGCAAGAGTCAATGCAAAATTTATGTTACTCTTAATGAATAACACGTATGTTACTCTCAGGAGCCACAGTAGCTCAGGCCAGTTGTCCCGGCGCTTGAGGAGGTGAGGCTATGCATTTGAGGTGAGCCTGGGCAACATAAGAACCTCTCATTCATTTAAAAAAAAATTATGCTACTCTCTGAATGAACTCTCAAGTGCATAGACTTTGATTTGAATCATTCAAATGGAACTGAACTGATGCAACTTGATGTAACCTTAAGAGAATGATTTTAAAATCTTTCCCTTCTCTTTCAGCAAGTATAACATACATAAAAACTGCATTAAATATTTATGTTTGGTGTAAATAATTCTAAAGCAAACGCTCATGTAACTATTATACAACCAGGGCCATACCGTTTTCACTTGCTGGAATTTGTATATTTCTTTGATAAAGCTTCTCTTCAGCACTTGCTATTTTATGAGTTTGTACTTGACATGGTGAAATAAGAGCTGTTTTGAGAAAAGTAACTTCACAGGCGGTTTAGCAAAGTGGTTATGTTTACTCATTCTAGAGAAACACTGCTTGAGTTTGAATTATAATTCTACCATTTACTAGCTGTGTGAGCTCAGACAAGTTGCTTAACCTCCTTTGTGCCTCATTTGAAAAACTGGGGAAGGAATACTACTTCCCGTATATAGTTAATGGGGGTATTAAATGATCTGATATATGGGAAAAGTTCTTAGAACATTGCCTGACACCTAATATGTGCTTTAGTGGTAATAATTGTTATAAAAATTTATAATTGAAAACGATTTTTGGTTTTCATGTGGAGGTTTTCATATAGAAGTACCTTTGTTATCAGCATGAAGAATTTTAGATAAATCTGTTAGTGTTACTCAGAGACACTAGAATGGAAGTAAATTGAAGCATAGAATAGGCAGTACTGACAATGGTAAAAATTAAATATTGGCTGTAGCTTTCTAAAAGTTAAAAGCACTGCTAACATTTTTCTTCAAGCTTTATTCTTCAAGACAAGACTTTTTCATCATTAAACTAAAAGTCTACATATGTGAGGATGATCAAATATGTTGAATTACTTTACCTTCCTATAGTATGATCTGATGGAGTTGTAGAATCAGAGAGCTGGCAGGGATTAGAACAGTGGCTTTCAAAACTCTTTGACTGTGGTCTGTCGTAACGAACACATATGATATCATGACTCAAAACACACACGTATGTCTACATGTTTATGTGTTTACACACATATACACATACAAAATGGAAGTGAAAGTTCCATGATGTGCATATGACTTATGAAATGCAATGCATGCTAATATTTTCTACTTTGTCTTATTCTATTTTTTGTACGGTTTTTAGATTTGGTTTTCTAATGAGCTTGCTGTGACTTTCTAAACTTATTTCTCAAATCGTACATGATCCACAGCTTTGTTGTTTGAAAAAAGAGAGAAATGCTGGATTATAGAATGCCGTAAGTCAAATTTTCTGGAAGCAGTGCCTGAAATTCTGACGGAAGTGGCTTATAAAGGAGTGCTCTCAGGTGCAACTTTTAAGGGGATGAAGAAGGCAAACTAGAGAAGCAAAAGAAGCTAAGCAAGGATATGGCTTCAGATGACCTTAGCCTCAGCCTGATCATGCAGGAAGCTCTGGAGTGTAAGTGCACCAAGGGCAATCCTTTGGAGAAAGTTTCAAGGATAAGCAGTTAGCAGCAGCAGCAGCACCAGTGGGAGCTGGTAAAAGGGATCCCCAGGGATCTGCATAGAGCACCAGCATAACATACTACACAGAATATTGCATCTTCAATTGCTCTGCCTAGTGATTTTTGCATCCAGGTCTTTTGGAGAACTCCTCAATACCAGCCTCGTCAGGAATCACTAGCCTGGTGCATTTGTAGATTAACGTAATGTGTGTGTGTTGGAGTGGGGATGCCTTAGGAAGAAAAGTCAGTCACTTTCACGTTATGCAGAAAGTTAGTGACTGAATCTGGGAGTCATGGCATCGGTGCAATTTAAGATGGCAATATGGTTTTGTTTTCTTTTTTTTTTTCTGGGACGGAGTTTCACGCTGTCACCCAGGCTGTAGTGCAGTAGCATGATCTCAGCTCACTACAACCTCTGCCTCCCAGGTTCAAGCGATTCTCGTACCTCAGCCTCCTGAGTGGCTAGGATTACAGGCGTGCATCACCACACCTGGCTAATTTTTTTATATTTTTGGTAGAGACGGGGTTTCACCATGTTGGCCAGGCTGGTCTTGCACTCCTGACCTGAAGTGATCCACACACCTCGGCCTCCCAAAATGCTGGGATTACAGGCATGAGCCACTGTGCCCAGCTGGTAATATGTTTTTATATGAAGAGTAACACATAAATGATTAATTCTCAAGATAACTCAGTGGCTTTATTGTGTCAGCAACTAATAAGAGCTATAATTTATAAAGCTCTTGTTTTGTGTAAGAAGTCATACTAGTCACTTTGTAGGTGTACATGTTAAGATAGCTATTATTAATCCCACTTTACAGGTGACAACTGAGACACAGAATGGTTCAGGCGCTTTCCCAAGCTTACTTAGCTAAGTCAAAATTTTCAGAGTCAAATTTTGAACTCAAACTGCTTTATTTGTAAGTCTTCTCTCTTAAAAACTGCATTGGCCAGATTTCTTCAAGGTTACCTCTATTAGTTATAGCCCTATAACTCTAAGCAGAATTAGCCATTTCTGGATTAGAAAGTATTTTGTATTTTAAATTGATTTTCTTTACAGAGTTTCTTGTTTCCTAAAGACCATGAACTACGTTAAATCAAGTCAGCCTGTATGCAGTCACAATGGAAATATGAATACCCTCTAGAGCTTGTTTTCAAATTCAGATACAAATAAGTAAATTAACAGT
Source organism: Sapajus apella (assembly GCF_009761245.1). Lineage (NCBI taxonomy): Eukaryota > Metazoa > Chordata > Mammalia > Primates > Cebidae > Sapajus > Sapajus apella. Next base: position 11,289,789 of record NW_022436969.1, on the reverse strand, counting down.
GAAATCAAGGGGTGCACATGACATCTCCATATCTGCTCTTGGGTCTCACCTTTACCTGTATTGAATTAAAGATGATCCCCGTTTCTGGAGTCTGGTCTGCCAGTTCAGACACCCAGCCAAATTGCCCTCTCATCTTCTCCACCAGATAGGCAGTGTCCTCCAAGTGCTTCCGGGTCACCTGGAGAATCTGGCCGTACTGCTGATTGGATATGTTGACCAGCCTGATGGCCTCGTCTAATTCCATGTGCAGAGCAGGTATGTGAGGACAGTCTAGCAAAGAAGAAAGTAAAGCAGAGAAGGAAAAGGTCCATGAAACTTGGAAGTGGGTGACATGGGCTTACGTCCCAGTCCTACACTCTCTATTTTCCCCTTTTGCCTGTGGGAGTTGCTAGTTTATGCCTGTTGTTCTGGAGTGATTATTAATGTCACCTACATTGTGTCAAACCAGATCCAGTTTAACTTAATTATATGGTTTTACGTAACAGAAACTAAGCTGGAGACAGAACTTTTTGTTATAAATTCCACATGCCTACCATCTATATTAAGAAAAAATTTGCCAAAACAAGTGAAGTCCCTACTATGCCCCTTCTACATCACATCCCAGTTATACCTTAAAAGAACACTACTATTTGATTTTGGATATATATGTCCAGTACCAGTAATTAGTATGGGAAAAAAAGGAAAAGAACCATATATAGTAAAGCTGCTTAAAATTAAGACCAAACAAGAGATTGAGACCATACTGGCCAACATGGCGAAACCCCGTCTCTACTAAAAATACAAAAATTAGATGGGCATGGTGGCATGCACCTGTAGTCCCAGCTACTTAGGAAGCTGAGGCAGGGGAATTGCTTGAACCCGGGAGGCAGAGGTTGAAGTGAGCCGAGATTGTGCTACTGCACTCCACACTCTAGCTTGGCGACAGAGAGGAACTTTTTTTGAGATTCCGTCTCAAAAAAAAATTTTAAGATCAAAAATGTGTACTTAAAAAAATATTTGTGATGTTTTGGAAAACATTTTATATTTAACCATTATGAAATTATAATTATAGCTGTGTGCTTAGTATTAGAACAAAGGAACAAAGTAAATCAAATGCTGATTGAAGAGACAAAATTATTGTTTGACAAAAGGTATGAGATTTGTTTATAATAGCAAAACCTTGAAAGCAAATGTACTTCATCTAGGAAATGAATTAACAAGTTGTGATGATGCCTACATAGACCAACATACAATAGTGAATTAATGAACGAGAGCAGAATTTTCACTCATTACACTGAGTAAAAAGTCATATTGCAAAAGAATACATAAGAGATAATATTTATATTGTTAAGAAAGAAAAATTGGCCAGGAGTGGTGGCTTAACGCCTGTAGTCCCAGCACTTTGGGAGACTGAGGTGGGCGGATCACCTGAGGTCAGAAGTTGGAGACGAGCCTGGTGAAACTTCGTCACTACTAAAAATACAAAATCAGCAGGGCATGGTGGTGCATGCCTGTAATCCCAGCTACTTGAAAGTCTGAGGCAGGAGAATTGCTTGAACCCGGGAGGCTGAGGTTGCAGTGAGTTGAGATCGTACCACTGCACTCCAGCCTAGGTGACAGAGTGAAATTTTGCCTTGAAAAAAAAAAAAAAAGAAAAATTATCCAGAACTTGGAAATAAGGCAAAAGAATGGCTACTTTTCCTTTCATTTCTTTTTCTTTCTTTCTTTTTTTTTTTTTTTGGAAACAGGTTCTCGGTTACCCCAGCTGGAGTGCAGTGGTATGATCATAGCTCACTACAGCCTCGAACTCCTGGGCTCAAGTGCTATTCCCACCTTAGCCTCCTGAGTAGCTGGGACTATAGGCTCACACCCCCATGCCCAGCTAATTTTACATTTTTTTGTAAAGGCGGGGTCTCACTATGCTGCCCAGGCTTGCATGTCCTTTCAATGTCATACTAAATTATTGCCTAAGAGGCCCACCCAAAGATCATTTCATGATCAAGGGAAGTGATCCTTTGTTGGCTTTACTATTTACTGTTGTTTAGGGCCAGACTCCATGAAATTAACTGTAAATTATGGATTGAAAAGTGGCAAATGTTTGTCCAGTAGAGATGTAAATTATCTTGGTCTGATAGAAAAGATAATGGCAACATTTACAGTTTAGTTGCCCTTTAGAATTTTAAAAAATTTTTTAATTCTTTCTCTTTTTAACTGTCTTGATCGAGTTGTAACCCTTTAGAATATTAACTAATTTATATCTAATTTCATAATCTGTCTCTCCTCGACTGTAAGCATTCCAGTCTCAATTATACTCCTTTGATCCAGCTCTAACACCCTGCTGTTTCCTTCATTAATAAGTTAAATAGTCAAATTAACATGTGACGTATGCCCATTTCTTTTCTTTCTTATTTATTTATTTATTTTTGAGACAGAGTCTCACTCTGTTGCCCAGGCTGGAGTGCAGTGGCACAATTTTGGCTCACTGCAACCTCTGCTTCCTGGGATCAAGTGATTCTTGCGCCTTAGCCTCTTGAGTAGCTGGGACTACAGGTGCGCACCACGATGCCTGGCTAATTTTTGTATTTTTAATAGAGACAGGGTTTCACCATGTTGACCAGGCTGGTCTCGAACTCCTGGCCTTAAGTGATCGCCTGCCTTGGTCTCCCAAAGTGCTGGGATTACTGGCATGAGCCACCACACCCAGCCAGTCATGTGCCCATTCATGTTTGTATGAAGCTTATTTTTAAGTTTAAAAATTCTACATTGACAATACAAAAATTAAAATGTTAAACATTGCTATGTATGATGTATTCATGTTTATATATATTATATATATAAGCACATGATATGAGTAAGAAGAAATGCGAAGAAATAATTAATACCAAATTCAAAATAGCAGTTTCCTTTTGAGGAGATGAAGTGAATGTGATGTGGAGGGAGACACAGTGGGGCTTTGTCTATTTTGGTAATGTTCTGTTTCTCACTCTAGGTGGTAGGCACCTTTTTTTTTTTTTTTTTAAATAAAGACAGAGTCTTGCTCTGTCACTTAGGCTGGAGTGCAGAGGCTTGATCTCGACTAACTGCAACCTCTGCCTTCTGGGTTCAATCAATTCTCCTGCCTCAGCCTCCAGAGTAGCTGGGATTACAGTTGTGCACCATCACATCTGGCCAATTTTTATATTTTTAGTAGAGACGGGGTTTCACCATGTTGGCCAGGCTGGTCTCAAACTCTTAACCTCAAGTGATTCTCCTACCCTGGCCTCCCAAAGACCTGGAAGCACAGGAGTGAGCCACCATGCTCAGCCTATTACATCATTCTTTATATATTTATAATAACATGCATTTTATAACAATAGTTTTAAGCAGCATGGGAGCACATTAGGACATTTTACTTTTGCAACACTAAACTTTCATTGCATTTGTACTGTATTATCTGATGTATACTGTATCCACTATCTGGTATATATTGATTATCAGGTGCATTTTAATATGTTACCTGATTTACTCTGTATTATCTTGTGACATTCAGGGATTATTAATCAAATCTTTTAGCTAGATGGAAATAGATGTTAATGATACATATATGGGATGCTTGCGAGAAACTATTTTGTAACAGCTCAGTATATCAAGTGTATATTTTTCTGTTATAAAACCTCTGTTTCTGTATATAACCTTGTAACTGTGACTTAAAATATGAATACTTGAATGAGAATCATTGATACTTCAAACGTTTTATTTAATCTTCAAAAGATGTGTATGAAGCAGATATATTATTCCCACCTTCCAAATGATGAAACAGGCTGAGAGAGTCCTCGAGTCAGCAATTCAGGATAGAGGTCACTCTTTTTTAATTTTTAATTTTTTAAATTTTATTTATGTATTTATTATTATTATTTTTGAAAAAGAGTCTAGCTCTGTGGCCGAGGCTGGAATGCAGTGGATTGATCTTGGCTCATTTCAACCTCCGCCTCCCAGGTGCAAGCAATTCTTTTGCCTCAGCCTCCTGAGTAGCTGGGATTACAGGTTCATGCCATCACGCTTAGCTAATTTTAGTATTTTTAGTAGAACGGGGTTTCGCCATGTTGGCCAAGCTAGTCTCGAACTCCTGACCTCAGGCGATTTACCTGTCTTGGCCTTCCAAAGTGCTGGGATTACAGGCGGGAGCCACTGCACCTGGCCAGCAGAGAGGGCACTCTCAACTGCTCTAGGTAACTCAGCAAAAAGGTCCAGTTTATAATCAAAGCTACTTGGAGCAATGCTTTCCAAATCCTTTACTGTCATAAGAGATTCTAGATGTCAAAATTTTCTAATATACATTCTAAGGTGGAGTAGATGTGTCCATTGCAGAAAATTTGGCCCAAGAGGGATGTGGAGAAGTAGATAGGTCCATTTGTATTACCCTGCTTTCAAAAGAAGGGGGAGAAAAGACCAACTATTGAGGTGGGGAGAGGCTAAGAGAGAATGAAATAGAAGAGGGTGAGAAGGAACAATCCTTGTTCTTGTTCTGTGGCCCACGTAAACTGACTCCCTCACTAGCCCAACTAACCTAAAAATTCAGTGGAAATAAGAACCCAGGCTGGTGACATTTAAAAAGGAGAAAGGGGCTGGGCATGGTGGCTCATGCCTGTAATCCCAACACTTTGGGAGGCCGAGGCAGGTAGATCACTTGAGGTCAGGAGTTCGCCACTAGCCTGACCAAAATGGTTAAACCCCATCTCTACTAAAAATACAACAAATTAGCTGGGCATGGTGGCAGGTGCCTGCAATCCCAGCTACTTGGGAGGCTGAGGCAGGAGAATCACTTGAACCTGGGAAATGGAGGTTGAAGTGAGCCGAGATCACACCATTGCAGTCCAGCCTGGGTGACAGAGCGAGACTCCTACTCAAAAAAAAAAATAATAATAAAATAAAATAAAAGAGAAAGGGAGGCCGGGCACGGTGGCTCAAGCCTGTAATCCCAGCACTTTGGGAGGCCGAGGCGGGTGGATCACGAGGTCAAGAGATCGAGACCATCCTGGTCAACATGGTGAAACCCCGTCTCTACTAAAAAATACAAAACATTAGCTGGGCATGGTGGCGCGTGCCTGTAATCCCAGCTACTCAGGAAGCTGAGGCAGGAGAATTGCCTGAACCCAGGAGGCGGAGGTTGCGGTAAGCCATTGCACTCCAGCCTGGGTAACAAGAGCGAAACTCTGTCCCCCAACAAAAAAAAAAAAAAAAAAAAAAAAAAAAGAGAAAGGGAGTGTTGTTGACTCTAAAAAGGTTTAATAATCACTCAAATAATGATCTAATTTAATAGACTATTAAATTCATGGTTTTTTTTGTTTAATTGAATAAAAAATTCGAAAGGGAAACTTACTCCTTTCGAGTTGTAAAGCATGTAGATGTTTAGAACCTCTACAATGCATTAATTTGCACAATGGGAAGACCTGTTTCATAACAGAGAATATTAATATGTAATGCACAGGCTTCTTGAGCAAGGTGATTAAATAAAAGCAATATGTTAAAAAGTCAAATAAGTTTTAAGGGCATCTAATAATTTTTAATATCACATATGCGTACCTGTACATATGGTCCCCAACTTACACAATGGTTCAACTTATGAATTTTCGAATTTATGATGGGTTGATTGTGACATAACCCTATCCTAAGTCAAGGAATATCTTATGTTTATGGTTAAAAGTTTAGAAAATACAGAAAGAAGTATTTTAAAACATCATCTTTAAGCTTAAAACTCAAAGGTAACCTTTATTAGTATTGTGGTGTGTCTAATGTTACATTAAAAGCCAATATGTTTAAGATATTATACTGTTTAAGATTGTAACAATTTGTTGCTCCCGCGGGATGGTGCATGCCTGTAATCTCAGCTATTCCAGAGAATCCCAGCTACTCAGGTTGAGGCAGGAGAATTACTTGAACTCAGGAGGCGGAGGTTGCAGTGAGTAGAGATCACGCCACTGCACTCCAGCCTGGGCGACAGAGCGAGACTCCATGTCAAAAAAAAACCGAGAAACAAACAAAAACACCATGGCACGTGTATACCTATGTAACACACCTGCACATTCCGCACATAAAATATATATATAAAGATTGTAACGATTCTATTCTCCCTTTTCTCTGAACAGTGAAATTTGTTGCAAGTTGCTCATGTTAGATTGAGGAGAGAACACAAAGGGAGGGACAGGAGTTTCCACTGACTATACTTTTTGTTCTTTCTGCTGATATAAATTATTACAGTGATCCTCACTGCGGGAAGTTAAGGGCACAAGAGCTATTACTTGGTAGCAAACGAACTATAACCTAATTTTTTCTGAACTTCCTTTATAGCTGGAGTCCCCAACCCCTGGGCCATGGACCGGGACCAGCTTGTGGCGGGTTAGGAACTGGGCCGAACAGCAGGAGGTGAGCGGCCGGCGAGCAAGCTTTACTGCCTGAGCCCCGCCTCCTGCCAGATCAGGCAATAGATTCTCACCGGAGCACTAAGCCGATTGTGAACTGTGCATGCGAGGGATCTAGGCTGAGCGCTCCTTAGGAGAATCTAATGCCTGATGATCCTCCACAAACCATGGCTCCTGCCCCACCAGCTTCGGAAAAATTGTCTTCCACGAAACTAGTCTGGTGCTAAAAGTTTGGGACCACTGCTTTATGGAAAGAATTTTTTTTTTTTTTTTTTTTTTTGAGACGGAGTTTCGCTCTTGTTGCCCAGGCTGGAGTGCAATGGCGCGATCTCGGCTCACCACAACCTCCGCCTCCCGGGTTCAGGCAATTCTCCTGCCTCAGCCTCCTGAGTAGCTGGGACTACAGGCACGTGCCACCATGCCCAGCTAATTTTTTGTAGTTTTAGTAGAGACGGGGTTTCACCATGTTGACCAGGATGGTCTTGATCTCTTGACCTCGTGATCCACCCGCCTCGGCCTCCCAAAGTGCTGGGATTACAGGCTTGAGCCACCGCGCCCGGCCATGGAAAGAATTTTATTAGAACCCAAAGGTTATCTTGGCTCCTTTATTTACAAATTATTCAACTGAGGCCTAGACAGCATAAATGAGTTGCCCAAAATCTCAAGCTAGTGAGGTAGAATTTACCGACGTGTTGATTTCTGTCCTTCCTGTATCTTCCAATTTCCTACTCTATGCCATTAGCCACACTTCAAAAACTTCCTTCCCTAGGGCTTTAGTGAGATAAAATGTAGAGGCACAGGAATCAAAAACTCTTGTTTTATATAAGAAAATTTGTAATCTGGCCCTGGTGGGGCGGGAGGAGTGACTTTAGTCAGAAGGAAAAGGGAATGAGGGGAGGGATAGAGGAAAGGGAGAATTAGTTCCTTCCTAGGGAAGGAACTGGAAAGGCTACCCTGGGAGGGAAAAGGCTTCCTGGGGCTTGGGAGAAGTCACTTTCCCTATTTAAATGCTAATTAGTTAATTAACCCACCAATGGGAAAGAACCAATGCCACTTTCAAAAAACATTTCACTTGTCTAAACATTGGTTTACAGAATGAGAAGGTTTCTTTCCTGGTGGGAGGAGTGGGAGGGGTGGGGAAGTGGGAGGGGTGGGGGCTGAGGGGTGGGGATGGGAGGGTTCTTTTTCTTTGCTGTAAGAAGAAGGGAGTTGCCCTAATTTGCTCAATGTTTTTCTTTTGCACACATTAGTGTTTGGTCTTTAATCATTAAAAAAAAAAAAAAAAAATCTCAGCCGGGTGCGGTGGCTTAAGCCTGTAATCCCAGCACTTTGGGAGGCCGAGGCGGGTGGATCACGAGGTCAAGAGATTGAGACCATCCTGGTCAACATGGTGAAACCCCGTCTCTACTAAAAATACAAAACAGCTGGGCATGGTGGCACGTGCCTGTAATCCCAGCTACTCAGGAGGCTGAGGCAGGAGAATTGCCTGAACCCAGGAGGCGGAGGTTGCGGTGAGCCGAGATCGCGCCATTGCACTCCAGCCTGGGTAATAAGAGCGAAACTCTGTCTAAAAAAAAAAAAAAAAAAAAAAAAAAAAAAAAATCACAAGAACAATTAGGGAATTAAAGAAAGTGAAAGAATGACATTGAGCACTCCCGGATGGAAATGAGCCTGCAAAAAAGTGCTTGGATTGCTTAGAGGACAGCAAATGAATCCACAATGCTTGTGAGAGTGAGGTTTTGTCCTCTGTCTGGAATACTAAAGAGACCCTTTAAAAAATAGAAATTATTTACCTTCAGACAGGTGAGCCTGACATTTTTGGCATTTTTCATGAAATTTGAAACATCCGGACAAATTCTGGCCAAGTTCCCCACACAGTCCTCTGTCCTGCCCAGGTACCATCTTTGAAATCAGGCCTCCGTTGTCAGGGGCTACAGGGAACACAACATTTACACGTTAGTGTTGTAAGAGTTTGCACTTTAAAGAACTGGAGACAATGTCACTGATTTTTCTTACCAGTGCTTTCAAATCTAATTTCTTTCTTTCTTTCTTTCTTTGTTTATTTTTCAGGTGGAGTCTTGCTCTGTTGCCCAGTCTGGAGTGCAGTGGCGCCATCTTGGCTCACTGCAACCTCTGCCTCCAGGGTCCAAGTGATTCTCCTGCCTCAGCCTCCCGAGTAGCTGGGATTACAGGCACGCACCACCACGCCCAGCTAATTTTTGTACTTTTAGTAGAGATTAGGTTGCACCATGTTGGCCAGGCTGGTCTTGAACTCCTTACCTCAAATGACCTACCTGCCTCAGCCTCTCAAAATGCTGAGGTTACAGTCATGAGCCATTGTGCCCAATCCTTTTTTCTATATTTAGACACTGGAATGCATGTTGGTGCAATCATTTCCTAGGACAACTGGACATGTATTAAAAATTGCACATACTCTTGAATCCAAGAATCTCATTACTAGAAATTTATTATTATTATTTACATACATATATTAATACATGTAATTTTATTTTCTAGGGGGAATCATGAAGAATTAGGAATTACTATCTTTTAGGAGCAGGACTTGATAAGGTAGGAGAGGGCAGCTTTCATTTATTTTGTTCTTTTACATATTTAAATTATTTTAAAGATAGTGTGTCTTATTTGTATCATTAGTATTTCTGATATCAATAGGATTAAGTAAATAGGTGATTGTGAACCATTTTTTTCTTTGGATTTTTCTCTATTAAAAAAACCCTCTAATAATTATTTAAAATTTTTAAGCTACAACTGGGAAGAAGTTTCAAAGATATTAGAAATGTCTGTTTCTTAAAGTGGATGTTAGGTATCTATTTTATTACTATTCTTTTTTCATTTCTCAAATATACACGTATGTGTGTGAGTGTGTGAGTATGCAGATGTGTATACTGTTATGAACAGTGGGTCAAAGATTTAGGAAAATACTTAAAGCAGATCAAGTTTTGAGAAGTTTTTCCCCTAGGAGAATTAATCTATATAAAAATGTTGATGTAAAAGAGAAGTCTATCCAACAGAAAATTGGCAGTTCACAATAGAGTGTTCACATTAGGAAACACGTATTGCTAATTTACAACCTGATGATTTTCTGTTAGATTAAATCCTCAGCATTTAAAAATGAAACATTTTATTTTGAGATAGATTGCAAAGTCCCTAGTTTAAAAACAGTGAAACATCGTTTGACAGAATGGTGTGCCAGTCACCCATTCCCTTTGGTGACTAGAAAGTCAATTTCTCCCAGCTGCGTTCCGGGACCTTCTTCTTTGCCCCGCATAACCCCCTGTTTGGAGTTCCACTGTGAATTTATTCCTGCTTTATGCAGTGTTTGCTTTCTTATCTTTTCCGTTATACACTAAACCTCTTGAGGGAAGGGATTTGGTCTTGCCATTTTAATCTTGTCATTCTTCTGTACCTTCTGCCATTTCACCCACGATATGGTGATGTAATTCTCCACTAATCTGTTTTCCTTTCCCTGGACTGAGCTTCTGGAAGTCAGGGGCTGTGTCATAATCATCATTTTATCTATATTAATACCTGCAACATACACAAAGAATGACAAATTCCAGGCCCATGTGACACTAATTTTCAATCCTGCACCCACAGCATAATTCATCACCTTACTTAGTCAAGCCTTGACAGAACCTCGGAACCTTTCCAGGAAGCTACTTCCGATTGTTGCTAAATCATCTACTTTCCCATCTGCCTGTTTGTTTCCTCCATGGGAAAATTAATGTCAACTGATACTCTCTAAGGCAGGATTAGAACCAGATCTCCTGGCCCCCAGCACTGGTCAAGCTACAGTAGAACATGATCTCAACTGTTCTTTGCAGAGATTCATAAGACAAGTCAAGACAATTCCAAGAGCTACTTTATTCTCTTTCAACAGATTCAGGAGCTGAGGTCTAGAAAGACCAAGGTAGGAAAGAAATATGAGACCAAAATGAAACTATACTTAAAAAAAATAACATTAATTATCAAGATATTTCTGATTTTCAAATTTCTGCTGTCCTTTGAATGGTGTTCAGAATTCAGTTTTAGCTATTTTTCTAATTTTGGCCCCTTAAACAATCATGACCAATAAGGCCCATCCATGAAGGTTGCCACACAGAACTCGCTTGGTAAATGTTTGTCAGTTACTATTATTATTAGCTCTGTTACAGACCACCACAGATTCAGTGGCTTGAAACAGCACAAACTCATTATTGGATGGTCTTTTAGGTCAGAAGTCTGAAGTGGGTCTTACTGGGCTAAAATCAAGATGTCAGCAGGGCTAGTTTTTTGTGGAGGCTCTAGAGGAGAATTCATTTCTCTACCATTTCCAGTTCCTCGAGGCCACTTACATTCCTCGGCTCAAGCCTGCCTTGCTCTGTCTTCAAGGTCATCAAAGTGGGGCCAGATTCCTCTCTTGCAGCCATTGCTATACATTCTTTTCTGCCTCTTTTTTTTTTTTTTTTTGAGACGGAGTTTCGCTCTTGTTTTGCCCAGGCTGGAGTGCAATAGCGCGATCTCGGCTCACCGCAACCTCCGCCTCCTGGGTTCAGGCAATTCTCCTGCCTCAGCCTCCTGAGTAGCTGGGATTACAGGCATGCGCCACCATGCCCAGCTGATTTTTTGTATTTTTTTAGTAGAGACGGGGTTTCACCATGTTGACCAGGATGGTCTCGATCTCTTGACCTCGTGATCCACCCGTCTCGGCCTCCCAAAGTGCTGGGATTACAGGCGTGAGCCACCGCGCCCGGCCGGCTCTGCCTCTTTCTTCTACTTTTAAGGATCCTGTGATTACATTGAATCCAGCTGGATAATCCAGAATACCCTCTCTATTTAAAGGCATTTGAGGCTGGGCACGATGGCTCACACCTGGAATCCCAGCACTTTGGGAGGCTGAGGTGAGCAGATCACCTGAGGTCAGGAGTTTGAGACCAGCCTGGCCAACATGGTGAAATGCCATCTCTACTAAAAATACAAAAATTAGCCAGGTGTGGTGGCAGGCACCTGTAATCCCAGCTACTTGGGAGATTGAGGCAGGAGAATTGATTGAACCCATGAGGCGGAGGTTGCAGTGAGCCAAGACCATGCCAGTGAACACCAGCCTGGGCAATAGAGCAAGATTTCATCCTTCCCTCCCCATAATAAAAGAAAAATAAAAAAGAAAAATAGTCAGATGGAGCCCACTTTAGTTTTCATCTCAGAGGGGAGCAGCCTTCAACTTGGCTTAGTGGTCAATACAATAACAAAGGAGATGCAGATCCTACACTTGACCCTTGTGGCAATTCTCATTTCTCAAACACGGTATCTAATTTCCTCCATAGAAGCCCACAGAAGATACCTCCTGGCTTAAAACATAAAGCAGCATTGTGTCTCCAACATGGAGTGCCATGAGACCTGATTAGTATTGTTGGAAGGCAATTGTTATCTAATAATTCTGTAGTTTGGGGTTTATGAGCATTTTCTGTGGTTTTATGCTTGGACTTTATGATTTAAGTAATGATTGTAGTGATTCAGAGGAGGGGACTAAATTGCTCTGGTTATATGTGAGAGTGAACTTCTTCTCAAATTGGGAGTTGAGGATTTCAGATCAATTTTTTTAAAACTCCCTGATGCTTTAGCAGAATAGAGCTGAGCATCCACATGAGCTTTCATAAATGAGGGAAATGGCCAGGCATGGTGGTTCACACCTGCAATCCCAGCACTTTGGGAGGGAAAGGCAGGCAAGGCGGGCAGATCACCTGAGGTCAGGAGTTCAAACCTGTAGTTCCAGCTACTCAGGAGGCTGAGGCAGGAGAATCGCTTGAACCCAGGATGCGGAGGTTGCAGTGAGCCATGATCACCCTACTGCACTCCAGCCTGGTCGGCAGAGTGAGACTATGTCTTAAAAGAAAGAAATAAATAAAAATAAATAAGTAATAAATCAACTTTTTTTTTTTAAAGAGAGGTCTCAACCTATTAGCATTTTTTTGTTCTGCTTTGAAAATTTGCTCTACAAAGAGTTCAGTTCTCGATAATGATGGAAGAGGGATGGTGTGTAGCAGACTTCAAAGCTTCTTGTAAGAGGCTCTGAAACTTTTTCCATAAATTGTCACTTCAAGAAATGTTATACAATGTGACTCAGAAATGTCTATCGTTTCTGAAGCTAAACAAAACTTGACTTTAGTGTAGACATCTAAGTAAAAGTAATCTTTTAATACTTACCATTGTCTTGTTTTGGTAAATCTATTGCCTTCAGTGTCTCCGTAATTGTTTCACTGACACTTTCATAAATAGAAAGACTGAAATTACAAAACAGCTGGAAGAAGTTGGGAATGTCCCAAGGTTGCTCAAGATCTGCTTTTGTCATTGTCTGTTTAGAGAAAGCTGGAAAAAAGTAAGGCTCAGTTAGCTCTATATCTGATATGAAATGTGATTGAAAAGTCTGGTCAAATTCTTGCTGCATCTGTTTGAAGACGTTAAAACTCCTGTTAAAGAGAGAATTCACATTCACAGTCAACTGGCTGAACATATCCTCCATTTGCATCAGTTGTGCATCTTCCTCAATGGGCTTTTCACTGCTGGGAAGATCTTTTTCATTATCTTCATGGAAAGGAAATAGAAATTGATATATCTTCCTGAAAAACCGTTCAATCTGCAGAGTAGAGTAGGGGACAGAAATAAAATATTAGTTTCTTTCTGGACTCTTTCTTTCTTTCTTTCTTTTCCTTCCTTCCTTCCTTCCTTCCCTCCCTCCCTCCCTCCCTCCTTCCTTTCTTCCTT
>NW_022436969.1:11270063-11276550 GCF_009761245.1 Sapajus apella | reverse complement strand
TTTCTTTCTTTCTTTCTTTCTTTCTTTCTTTCTTTTCTTTCTTCTTTCTTTCTTCTCCCTTTCTCCCTTTCTCTCTTTCTTTCTTTCTTTCAAGGTAGAGTCATGCTCTGTTGCTCAGGCTGGAGTACAATGGCACAATCTCAGCTCACTGCAACCTCCACCTCCTGGGTTTTCAAGCAATTCTCCTGTTTCAGCCTCCCGAATAGCTGGGATTACAGTTGCATGCCTCCACGCCCGGCTAATTTTTTTTTAGTAGAGACAGGGTTTCACCATGTTGCCCAGGCTGGTCTCAAACTCCTGAACTCAGGCAATCCACACTCCTTGGCCTCCCAAAGTGCTAGGATTATAGGCATGAACCATTGCACCGGGCCCTGGACCATTTTTTATTGTAAATTTTAAAGTCAACTTACAGTAGTCATTTCAAATCAAGAATAATTCTGGGCAAGTTAGGATGAGGCAATTAACTTTAAGATAATTTCTTAACCCTCTTATACCTGGCTTTGCCTTTGCCTATGGAAACAGGATCTGAAATTTCTCCTGGCTTGCATTTGCCCACTGATGGCCTAAAAAGTCAAGTTTTCACTTTGGGAGGCTGAGGCAGATGGATCACCTGAGGTTAGGAGTTGAAGACCAGCCTGGCCAACATGGTAAAACCCCGTCTCTACTAAAAATTCCAAAATTAGCTGGGTGTGGTGGCAGGTGCCTGTAATCCCAGTTAGTCAGGAGGCTGAGGCAGGAGAATCACTTGAACACAGGAGGTGGTGGCTGCAGTGAGCAAAGACGGCACCACTGCCCTCTAGCCTGGGCAAAAGAGCCAGACCATGTCTCAAGAAAAAAATAAAGAAAAGAAAGTAATTTGGATGGATTGTCTGCCTCTCCCTATACCGGCTTCTGTTTACTTGATTCTTCATCCACAAAAATAAATCTTTAAAGCCTCAAGAAGTTTTCATAAGATCACACGACTGAGGTCCCCAAATCTCCTGACTTCCTGCTGGTGCTCATTACACCATATTCTGGTGTATTAGCAGGTGACAGTGGCTCCAAAAATAGAGCAGATGCAGTTAGTAGTGGAGGCAAATTAACTTGGCGCATTCATCATTTTAGTAGTTGCTCCCTTTGTAATTGAGTATGGCATTGCCAAGCCAGGAGCATACTCTAATTAGTGTGTGCTCTAATATGGAGCGTGAAATTCCACTCAATTTTGTATTCAGCTCACTTCTTGAAGGGGAAGGAAAATCTAGCCTAATTGGAGCCTTTAGTGGGGCAGAGCTCATCCTATTCAGGTCAGCACCCTCTGTGATCCCTCTGCTCAGAAGACAACCAAAGGGGACAAAAAAGAAAACATGCCAGTCCTATAGGACATACATGGGTGGGGCAAAAGGGGACATGAAGGGGTGTGTGTGTGTGTGCACATGTGTGCATGCTATACATAAGGAGGCAAGCATGTTGAAGGTGACATTTGGGAGGCAGAGAATATCTTTAAATGGCCTCCAGAAGGAAAAATTAATGTAGATTGAAATCAGAGACTGCAATACTATGATTCTGAATGCAATTCAGTAAACATTTATTGGATGCCTCTAATGCCCAAATGAAGATAAACAAGATATGATTCCTGCCCTCAAAGAGCTTATCATCTAGTGGGAACATGTTCACAAATAACAAATACAAAGCAGAAAGCCAGGATATTTAAAGAGATGCATTCAGTGTCCACTGAATGGATGCTGTAACTTATAAATTGCGTATTACAGAGGTGATGGTACATAGCATTAGTGTTAGATTCTAGAAAGCAAAAGGCCTATAACAGATCAGGCATCTCTGTTCTAAATATTAACGTAAACTAATAAAAAAGGAAGCTGAAATAGGTGCCTTAAGAACTGTGAAATCTTGAGCTCTCTTTTTATCTTACCTTATTTTTCACAGAGGACCAGCTAGGTTGACAGGTTGTATAAATTCTCATGCAGTTATTTTCCAGGCAAGACTTGCATTCAGCCCAGGAATCGGCCAAAGACACCTGGCATAGCTTTTCTTCTTCCTCCAGGTGTTCTTGAACTTCATTCAGAAGTTTCAGGGCCTCCTAATTAAAAGTAGAAACAAAAGTCCAATTTCCTTTTCATGGTTCTAAATGCACCTTAGCTGATTTCACCCTTTGAAATGCGCACATTCTAAACTGCATTTTCATTCTTTCTCCTTCAGGTGCCTCGCAGCTGACAGATCTCTCCCAAAGCTTTCTGTCTAAGAAAAGAGCACTAATTGATCCCTATTGAAGACTGTAAATCTTATTCATCTGTTCCTTCATTTGTTCAATAAGTATTTGTTGCATGTTTGCTATGTGACAGACATTACTCTAGATGTGGGTGACCTGACAATGAAGACGCCATCCCGATCTGGAAACAACTGTGATTTACCTACTTACTGGTAAGTCTGTCTTCAATTCTCATCCAGGGAGGGGGAAAGTGGGCTTTATAGTTTATAAAGCTGGCATATTTTATTTCTTTCATTTATGCTGCCTTTAACTGTTGTACATCCTTAAACATTGCAAGAAAGTGCAATTCTTGTATGTCAAATTAAATGTTCCCGTTGAGTTACATTCTAATTGCAGAGATACCATCCTTTAGCCAGCTTTGTTCTTCTTGTCTGTATTCCCAGCGCTCCCCCTTGTGGTGTTTGCTGTACTTAGCCAAGTCCTGCTCCAGGTGGTGAGGAGCCCAGCAGCAGTGGCACCTGTCCCTGCAAGCCTCAGCCACGCCCCTGGAATGCCTTGTGGGTCAGCACAGTAGTGCAACAGACCTTTCTTCCTGTGCCCCTGCCTAAACCCCTGGCTTCCCTGCAAGTGTGGATTTCTGAACCCCAGCTCACTCTATGCCGAGATATTGTGGAGGGGAATGAAGTGAGTATAGTGTACCTATCCATATGAAGACAGCCTCAGAGCTAATGGAAATGACCCTTTCCTGGAGTACTAACTCCAGAGAATCACCTGGACACTGACAGTCTTCTACATTTTCTCTGCCTGGCTAGGATTTGTCAGCTGAGCTCATTGTAAAGTTCTGCTGCTAAGCCAGGTAGCATTTGCTATGATCCACATAAGAAAACTACCAGGGCCCCAGCTTGCCAAATGCACATTTTGACTCAGACAGGTGTGTGTGTGTGTGTGTGTGTGTGTGTGTGTGTGTGTGTGTGTGTGTGTGCATGTGTGTCCTTGGACTTTGCAGAACAATTTTGGAATCTTACATCTTTTTTTTTTCTTTTTTGAGGCAGAGTCTGGCTGTGTCACCCAGGCTGGAGTGCAGTGGTGCAATCTCAGCTCACTGTAACCTCCATCTCCCAGGTTCAAGCGATTCTCCTGCCTCAGCCTCCCAAGTAGCTGGAATTACAGGTACAACACCAACACACCTGGCTAATTTTTGCATTTTTAGTAGAGACGGGTTTTCACCATGTTGTCCAGGCTGGTCTCGAACTCCTGGCCTCAAGTGATCTTCCCACCTTGACCTCCCAAAGTGCTTGGATTACAGGAATGAGCCACTGCACTGGGCTGAATCTTACATCTTAAAATGGTTGTTTCTCAGCTGGGCGTGGTGGCTCACGCCTGTAATCCCAGCACTTTGGGAGGCTAAGGCGGCCGGATCACCTGATGTCAGAAGTTTGAGACCAGCCTGGCCAACATGGTGAAACCCTGTCTCTACTAAAAATACAAAAATTAGCTGATCATGGTGGTGGGTGCCTGTAAACTCATCTATCTGGGAGACTAAAGCAGGATAATCACTTGAACCCAGGAGGCGGAGGTTGCAGTGAGCCAAGATCGCACCATGACACTCCAGCCTGGGCAATAAGAATGAAACTCTGTCTTAAAAAAAGGGTTGTTTCTCCAAGGCATGTAACAATACCTACGGAATTTTCTCAGTCAGTCCCAATTTTACATATTCTGTGCATTGTCCCCATAAGCCAAAATCCTAATATTCCCAATTCCAAACTACAGTGACTGTGTACCCTTGGGCAAATTACTTATTAATATGTGTAAGCCTTAGTCTCCTCATTTGCCAATAAGAATAATGGTATCTATTTCTCAAGGTCTTCGCATTAAATGAGTTAAACAAGCAAGGCATCTATTATTATAATTAGTATCCATTATCATAGGTAAGGCATCTATTATCATAGGCAAGGAATCTATTATTATAACTAGTCCATTCTAATAACTAGTATCTCTCAGGCTTCCTTCCACTGACTGCCCAGAAGCATAACAAGAAACAGTTACCAAATCAGGGGTCCCAAGTTTTGGAAGTGAAACATTGCCATGGACGAAGTAGACCTCTGTCTGGTAAATATTTCTGTAGGAATGTCCTACCGATGCCTTCCATTTCCTGCTAGACACTGTACCAACTGGCAGATTCATTCTTGTAACTCTATTCCTATAGTTGACAGTTTATCAACAGTACTATATAAACCTGGTGTTGAGCCAGAAGTGGTGGCCCGTGCCTAGGATCCCAGCTACTTGGGAAGGTGAGGCAGGAGGATCCCTTGAGCTCAGGAGTTCAAGACCAGCCTAGCAACATAGGAAGACCCCATTTCTTTTTCTTTATTTTTTGATACAGAGTCTCTCTCTGTTGCCCAGGCTGGAGTGCAGTGGCACGATCTCTGCTCACTGCAACCTCCGCCTCCCAGGCTCAAGCAATTCTCCTGCCTCAGCCTCCTGAGTAGCTGGGATTACAGGCACCTGCCACCATGCCCGGCTAATTTTTGTATTTTTATTAGAGACAGGGTTCCACCATGTTGGCCAGGCTGGTCTCAAATTCCTGACCTCAGGTGATCCACTTGCCTCAGCCTCCCAAAGTGCTGGGATTATAGGCGTGAACCACTGCACCTGGCCAGCAAGACCCCGTTTCATTAAAAACAAAAACAAATAAAACCTGGTTTGGGGGTCAAATCACTCTAACCTTCTCTAGGGTTTCCTACTTAGTAAGTTTCATATGGTCCCACTAAATATTAATAAGGAGGGGTGGCAGAAGGGGTCAGTGATGATCTTGGGTCACCACCAAGCAGTTACCCCCTAGAATGGGTAGGACTCAATATTGGGAGACTACGGTTGCTTACACCATATTTGCTGATTCATAAATTGTCTAAGCTGACCTTTATTCTAGGCTTAAAGTAATTTTATGGAGGGATACTCAGGGTTAAAGAGATTTTTTTTTCCAATTTTCTAATTGAGTGCCTCAAACTTAAGAGTATAATTCAATGAATTTTTGTACGATAAAATTTTTAAGAATAAACAAAAATTCTCCTAGTTGCTTGGATTCTTCAGAGCCAGAAGTGAAATCAACATTTGCTTCCTTGACCCACCCAAACTGGAATATTCTTATTATAGCTGTATACCCTATCTTCCTTGCCAGGAGGTTCAGGGAAGTGAGAAAAGCAGAAAGTCACTGGGTCCCACGTGCACACATCTGCTGACTTTATCTCAGTGCACTCATTACAGTGTTGGAATAACATGTTAATTAACAAACATCCCAAACACCGGTTTTCTTAGATGTAAATGAAACTAGTGGTTTACCCAGATGTTCAAAGTATTTCATGTGATAATGTGTTTTGTGAAGAGTGTATTAGTGCTATCTAGTGTCTCTATTCCCAGATGGCCAAGCTCGCGAGCCCACCAGGGAAGATCCCAGCTGGAGGGGCTTCCACATTTTTCTGATGAGGAGCTATTTTGGATTTCTTCAAAATCTTTTGATTGCTGCCAAAAGGGAGAAGAGTTTTGCAGCTGCTGGTCGGGCATTCTCCTTTCCTTGCTGGAATCCTGACTGACTCAGGGCAGTAGGTGTGGCTGCAAGATCAATCAGTCGGATGACAGGCTGACACACAGCTTTGGGGTCAGCCTGTCACACTACCTGGCTCCAGTTGCTTAATGGACTCCCAGAGGCCGTGATGCTCAGAAGTAAAAAGATGCCAGCAGCAATCTGGAATTCAGTGGCCCTCAACTTTATAGAGGGATAGATAGAAAATATTAGAACTTTCACTTACACTTTTTAATTAAAAGTCTGGCTAGGGTGGGGTGAATGGGGCATTGTTTAATATGTATAGACTTTCAGTTTTTGCAAGATGAAAAGAATTCTGGAGATTTGTTGCACGACAATGTGAATGTATTCAACACTACTGAACGGTACACTTACAAATGGTTATGATGGTAAATTTTGTTATACATATTTTAAAATTTAACATTTTTCAAAAAATAAAAATATAAAAAGTAATTTACTCTCAACATGAAAATTGAAAAGACTTTCCAAATTATTTTTGTTAAATTTTAATTTCCTGTTTGATTTAAGGGTAATGTTTGAAGATAACCTTTTTTTAAAAAAAAATCATTGTAAGCCGGGCGCGGTGGCTCAAGCCTGTAATCCCAGCACTTTGGGAGGCCGAGGCGGGTGGATCACTAGGTCAAGAGATCGAGACCATCCTGGTCAACATGGTGAAACCCTGTCTCTACTAAAAATACAAAAAA
>NW_022436969.1:11209968-11269963 GCF_009761245.1 Sapajus apella | reverse complement strand
CCTGGGTAATAAGAGTGAAACTCCGTCTCAAAAAAAAAAAAAAAAATCATTGTTTTTGAGTGTGATGTTAATTATTAATGTCATTAAACTGCAAGCTATTCAATGTCTATAGTTTAGAAATGTACTGAACTTTATACTGTAGCATATGAACAATTTTTTACATCTTCCAAGGACATTTGAATATAATATGTATTCTTGATTGATAAAATACATAGTTAGAGCTATAGCTATTAAGTAAAGCTACTTGAATTTTTCTTTTTCTTTCTTTCTTTTTTTTTTTTTTTTTGAGACAAAGTCTCACTCTGTCGCCTAAGGCTGCAGTGCAGTGGCCCGATCTTGTGCAACCTCTGTCCTCCTCCCAGTGTTCAAGTGATTCTCCTGCCTTAGCCTTCCAGGTAGCTGGGATTACAGGCAACTGCCATCCCCTTCCCTCCCTCCAGCTAATTTTTTATATTTTTAGTAAAGTTGGAGTTTCACCACCTTGGCCAAACTGGTCTTGAACTCCTGACCTCATGATCCACCTGCCTCAGTCTCCCAAAGTGCTGGGATTACAGGCGTGAGCCACTGTGCCCAGCAGCTATTTGAATTTTTAAAAGTGAATTAGGTTAATGCATTATCGGATATACATGGTACTCTCTTTTTTTCTTTTTGAGATGGAGTTCCGATCTTATTGCCCTGGCTGGAGTGCAACGGTGTGATCTGGGCTCACTGAAACCTCCGCCTCCTAGATTCAAGCGATTTGCGTGCCTCAGCCTCCTGAGTAGCTGGAGGCAGGTGCTACCACACCTGGCTAGTTTTTTGTATTTTTAGTAGAGATGGGGTTTCTCCATGTTGGTCAAGCTGGTCTAGCACTCGAGACCTCAGATGATCCACCCGCCTTGGCCTCCCAAAATGCTGGGATTACAGGTGTGAGCCACCACGCCTGGCTACATGGTGCTCTCTTGAAATGCATATGTCAGACATCATATGTGCCCAACTGTGTTAGAACCTTGGGAAAGAAGGGATTGATCCTCTACATTCCAGAAGCATCGACCGTAGCACCCTTGCTCTGTTCACATGAAGCCAATTGTAATGAATTGCCATGTACAAGAACTCAGGTAGACTAATGGATTTTATTATCTAGTTTTAACTAAACTAACCTTCACTAAACGGACAGGAGGCTTAATAAGATTCTTGGAAAAAAAACTTGGCAGATTAAAAACAAATGAATAATTTAAGCTCAGTGGACAAAAAGCAAATGGCAGAGCTGACAGTTCATCGTCGTGAGCTCTTTATTGGCCATGTGACAAAGGAAAACTATGGTGATCTAATCAGATCTGGCAAGTTGGCTAAAAGTTTCAAAGTATCTAGAAGATTATTTGAAATGTGGACTTACATCCACACTCGCTAATGATGAATCTCACCTTAAATACATATTGTGCCTTGAGATATTAATGGTAGCAATTCATGTATCTAACTTATATGTAAATTAATATGCATATATTTAGGAGTGAGTGCTAACAAACTTTTTAGTCGTAGAAATGAGAGACCAAAAAACTTTGGGTCAGGCATGGTGGCTCATGCTTGTAACTCCAGCACTTTGGGAGGCTGAGGTGGGAGGATCACTTGAGCCCAGGAGTTCAGGACCAGCCTGGCCAGCATGGTGAAACCCCTACTAAAAAATAAAATAAGATAAAATAAATTAGCCAGGCGTGGTGGTGGGCACCTGTAATTTCAGCTACTGGGGAGGCTGAGAAAGGAGAATTGCCTGAACCGAGGAGGCGGAGGTTGCAGTGAGCTGGGATCAACTCCAGCCTGGGTGACAGAGGGAGACTCTCTCAAAAAAGAAAAAACAACAACTCTGGAGACCACTGATCTAGTTAAAAAACTCTCCAAATAATTTTGACTCAACATATTAACTCAGAAGAGACCAAAAATTATTGATTTTTGAGAAAACAGCACTTACACAGCGATGAATCCCCCAGATTCTGAGGTTTGGAGTCCTGCAGAAGCCTATCCTACAGGAAATATGCTCTTCAAGGAAATCTGAATTTTCCTTCAAACTTTTCCTCTAATTAAAGCAACTATCCATAAAATTTGTTATTAGGGAAAATAAGTAATTCATCAATGGCATTAACAAGTGCAATATTTCTGGTGCAGATTTGTGTAAGAACAGACATTATTTTCAATGACTGTACCTGCTTTTCTTCTCTGCACTTCTTCAGGGTGCTCATTAGATTGGTGTGTTCCTTCTCTTTCCTTTCCATCATGATTTTCATCTGCTTAATACCAATCAAAGCCTTCTTCACTTCTTCATCTGCCTCTATCTCCCCCACTTCAGAAAAACCTAAAAGACACATGGCAATTTTTTCTTTGAGATCTGATCAGGTTACAGAACACCAAGTGCACCAATCTTTCATGTCTCCTAAAAAGAGGTTCAATTGTTCTTTTATAGGCTCATACTCTGAAAGCAGATGATAATGAATTAGCTGTCAGTTGCCACATGGACCCAGCTGCCACACGGACCGTACTTTCTGTTCCTCACTTGTGAGCCCCTAAACAAATCAGAGGTCACCGAACCTCCTTCTTGTCATTTTGCTCAGGACCTGTTTTCATTTATCCATTTTTTTTCATTTAAGGCTCAAGTGTGTTTATATTAGAGAAAATTTTGCATTTTCTTCACAAACAATTTATATTAAGTGCCCAGCTGGGGACCTCAGACACAATCAACAATTTCTCTTTCTTTCAGCTTCAATTACATTCCAAAGAGGCGTGAAACCTAGAATATATCCCATGTAATACAAGCTTCCTTTATAACCTAATGGACATGTCTTATACCTTTAATAAGCCCTTAGTAGTTTTAAAATCAACTGTCACTACCTGTTCAAAATAACTGATGGGGCTTCCTAAGGAGCTTATTCTTGACTCTGAATTTAATTACAGACCCCAAATCAGCTTCATTTTACCTAATTGATATTAACTACCCAAAGCATTTATCACCAAGCAAAGGTTGCAAGTTAATGGCCATAGAACAACCAGATTCAATGTAATTATAACCCATTCTTTCACTAGTTTAACAATAATTGCACAGATTACTCTAATGGCTTAAATTTTTCAAATGCTAGAAAAGTATTTTACTGTTCGTTAGAGCTGTGCTGAGATGACACCAGCCATCTGGATGATCCAAAAAAATGCAGTGAAAAAATTGGCAAGTTTTATCTACATGATACAAACATCTGGAAATGTGAACGTTTGCAGAGACGTGATTGGAATTTTCTATTTTTATCCAGATGTGGAAATGTGAACGTTTGCAGAGACATGATTGGAATTTTCTATTTTTATCCAGATGTTTGGAGTCATGATGACTTGGTTTAAGTGCCTGGAGGACGTTTCACCGTGCAGACAGTGAATAGGGTTATCTCTCAACTGCGACTCACTATAAATGCCAGCAGGACAGCCCACATGCAAACAGGACACAGCACGGATAAGAAACCAAACATACTCTTCAGGTTTTCACTGATCACAGCTTTGTCCTTCCAAGTAGGTGCACAGTGACAACCTTTTAACCATAGCAGATACACAGTAAACACCAAGAGTGGCGGCTTCATGATCCCGCTGTTACTGCAAAGGAAAAATAAACCCACATCAAATGCCTTCCATTAGGTTAGTTTCTGTTGGCATCAATTGAAAACACATGGGGTTCCAAAGCATTTTTGCTTCAATTTTTCTTCATAACTTTAGACAACTTATGCTAATGTGCCTGAGACATAAGGAAGCTTGAAATGTAAGTTAAAAACAACAACAACAACAAAAAAATCAAGTCCCTATCTGGTTTAAATTCTTCCTAACAGTTAAATAAGCTCGCCATCTGAAGTACTTGAAACTCAACGCAATGGGCAGGATAGATCACGTCCTCTCAGAGCCCAAGCTTCATTTTATTTCCTTGTCAACAGCAAACATCTCTAAATATAGAATTGATTAGAATCTGTTAGAGGGATTTTTTTTCCCTCCAAAATTCTATGTTCTCAAGTGAGTTTTTACCTAGGTGGTTTGCCATTTTTTTTTTAAGAAAGCAAAACCAACCACACATATTTTTCTCATACTCCTTGTAAAACCCATTATGCTATATGAATAGTGCACAGTTAAAATTTTTTCTTCTCATTTAAGGAATTTCCCTTTGAGTTTAATTTGATATACATTAGTAATAAATATTCCAAATACAAAGGTTAAAACCTTACTAAGAAAAGTTAAATAAATTAGAATAGCCATATGCTTTAATAAAGTTAAAACTATAAAATAATCTTGACTATTTTAATTCCCACAAAGGGGATAGTTAACTGCTTTACGTATATCTACTATTTAAAAAGAAAACAACCACAGAAAACTCCATTATTTGATCAACAATTTGGAATGCCTTTTTAATAAAATCATAAACTAGCAACTGTGCTAGTAATTATATAGTTATCACATTTTACATACATCATTTCAACTAACTCTTCTCCTTCTACCAATATCCGGTTCACAAAACAAAACTTTTAAATACAGTCTAGTTACCACTAACTTTGCAATATCTCCCCAGTGAAGTTGCCGCCAGTTCCTGGAAGGATCTTTGTTTTTCTCTGCTTTAATTTTCATCCGTGTCAGGGATTTAGCTTTGTCCTGTCAATTTGATGACTCAGTGTTTAATCCTATTAACCCAACATTTCGAGATTATGACTATGATTTAAAATTTGGTATAGTTTGGAAGAAAACACTAGAGGGCAGGCTGTGTACACAACTGGGAACAGTGACCTTGGGCTACCTTCCTTTGTACAAATATGTTTTGATAGGACTCATTAAAACCTTAAAAATATTTAAAAATTGTTCAATTTAAAATACGTAGATTCCTATGCAGGCAAAATAAATCTCTTAGATTGGAAATACTATAAGCCGCAATGTGAAAGTGAGTAAACTCTTAGATAAAACAGTTTGAAAAGTGTATTTACAGTCATTTGGCATTTTTGTTTTGTTTGTTTGGCATTTTTTGACTATTAATATATGAAGTGATATAACCAGATAAAGAGAGAAAACCTAGCATATACATAATGCAATACTGTAGATGAGTATTTGAGGCCAACTGCAATTTGCTACTTGATTAGCTAAACTGAAAAATGTAGCACTTAAGGATTCATTTAAAAACAACTTAGACAGCTGTTAGTCACAACAGCCAGCTCTAGAATCTACATGATGGGTCTCTCTGGCTACTGAAATCTTAAGATCACCCTGGGCCCTGTTTGCAAGTTTTGAGATACTAGCCAGTCAATCCTTATTATGCGCTCAGTACTTGTCTAAGCAGGTCAGACCTTGATAATTCTGAACTGGTCTACCTGCCTTTTAGGGGCCCTTCGAAGTTGTTCCTGGTCTCTGAGGAACATGCAGTCTGGAGTTTATCTTTGCTCTGCTTGGGCACAGAGAGTGACACACATTGAAGGCGCAGCCACACCCCATGTCAGCTGCCTTGATTACCCACTAATTCTGTTTTAGTTGGAAACCTCTTAGCTCTGTTGGAAAACAGATCAGCTCATAGCAAAACTCGATTATTTTAAACAGCCTAATGTCGCTTATGAGTAACTACAATCCACACTTATAAACAGATGTGTTGCTGGGCGCAGTGACTGACGCTTGTAAATCTAGCACTTTGGGAGGCCAGGTGGGTGGATCATGAGGTCAGGAGTTCGAGACCAGCCTGACCAACATGATGAAACCCTGTCTCTACTAAAAATACAAAAAATTAGCTGGGCATTGTGGTTTGTGCCTGTAATCTCAGCTACTTGGGAGGCTGAGGCAGGAGAATTGCTTGAACCTGGGAGGCAGAGGTTGCGGTGAGCCGAGATTGCAGCATTGCACTCCAGCCTGGACAACAAGAGTGAAATTCTATCTCAAAAACAAAACAAAACAAAACAAAATGAAAAACCAGAAGTGTCCTATCGTTCTGGAAAAGTTGGTCATAGGAAATTGTTCAGCTGTACCCTGACTCTGTGCACCCTTGCTCATTAGTTTACTACTGTCCAAGTTTGGGCCCCTTTGAAGTCATGGATGGCATCTGCGTGTTCTTTTTCAAGAGACCCAAATTTTGTTGAGAATAGAACCAGTTTTTTAAAGTCTAGTGGCTTACTTCCTAGTGGTCGACTTTTTTCTTTAATCCATGTTCCTTCTTTAAGTGTAATTTATGAGAAGAGAACTTTATTGCTAACTAGTACTAATTACTTTGAAAATATCTTGAAGCTTCCAAAAAGGCTCTTCCTCTAATTACTTCATCTGTTTTCACAGCTGCCATTTTGTTCTTAAGATTAAGCAATACTTCATGTGAATCCGGTCACTTTCATAATTATGACATCATTATGCTCAAGATTTAAGTGGATTATAAAATATTATAGATAACCTGCTTGGTAATTAAGGAGATCTAGAAGCAAAGCCATCTTAATTTAGAAAGATGGCAAGAGAATCCATGTGGCATTAACTGAAAAATAGAAGAATCAGGTGGATTTGAAAATGTCAGGTTTATTGTTGATAAGTCTGGGCGTGGACAGAGCCTCTTAGATGCCTGGCCATGATGGTCTTGCTAATATATCACCCTTGAGTTAGGCTTGCCCATCCTGCCACTGGCATAGGCAGACTATCTCTGGGTTTCTAACTGGAACATTTGGCCAGGTGCAGACTAGGAAGCCTGTATACCCCCCATGCTGTGTCTTATGTAGAACCAACTCCAGGATACAATGACAGTGGCCCTGAAGCCATGTAATACAGGAGTGCATATGTCCTGTAGACACCAGCTAGGATTTGCTGTCTTGCACCAGTAAGGTCCAAAAGAGATGGAAAGAGGGCAAATCCTTCATGAGTTCTCCTCAACTGAGAACCACAGACTAAGAACATGAATCAAATAACACCCTGCTTTGCAGGGTAAGAAATGGGAGGGTGAGAGGCCAGGGATGTCAGCCTGGTAGCAGCCTTTCCACAGTCGCAAGAGGCAGGCCTCCTCCTCTGACCCACTGAAAAAAAAGTTGAGGAGAATATGCATAAGAGAAGTAAAACAAAAGATAAAGCATATAGATCTAAATAAATTATCCACGTAGAGTATAATAGCAGCTAATGTCATCAGACTTATCCTTCCCTTCGCTTCCCTCCCTTCCCTCCCTCCCCTCCTCCCTCCCTCCCTGTCTTCCTTTATCCCTGCCCCCCTTTCATCCTTCTTTTTCCCTTCCTTATTTCCTTATGTTCATTTGTTCAGCCATTCATTTAATAAACTTAATCACAATCAAGCAAAATTTTAGAAGTGGAGTGTAAATACTTATTTAAAAATTTCCCCCTTTGCAGGCAAAAGTTGGATAACTCACTTGCTCAAAAGCACCAGTGGTGTCCTTAAGTCAGTGATGAAGATCACTGTATACCACTCATGACAAAGATCACTGACTTCAGAGGTCAAGTCCCAACAACTTCCCTGCCTCAAGGCTGTCTCATGGTCCTATCCACTGGGACCTCATTGTCCTCTCATTACAAATGAGATTATTGGAAGAAATATTTCCAACTGTTGTTACTCCCAGCTCTGAAGTTCTGTGATTATTATTCACATATTCTTACCAATCTTCTGCATAACTGGAATGTATGAAATGATTTGACGTGACCTGTAAAATGAAGAATTACAGCTGCTTTATTTCTCTTAGAGATTGCTGAGCAGGTCAAATTAGTTACCACAAATGAAAATGTTTTATTGAGCCACATAGAGTGCAATGTCATTGGAAGGTAGACCAATAAACTTTTTAAAAAATTCACTAGACCAGGCATAGTAGCTCAGGCCTGTAATCCCAGCATTTTGGGAGGCCGCAGTAGGTAAATCACTTGGGTCAGGAGTTTGAGACCAGCCTGGTCAACACGGTGAAACCCCATCTCTACTACAAATACAAAAATTAGCTAGGTTTGGTGGCAGGTGCCTGTACTCCCAGCTACTTGGGAGGCTGAGGCAGGAGGGTCGCTTGAACCCAGGAGGCAGAGGCTGCAGTGAGCCGAAATTGCATCACTGCACTCCAGCCTAGGCTGAGCGAGACTCTGTCTAAAAAATAAAAATAAATAAATAAATTCAGACTAAACTAAAATTATTGTTTTAGTTTTATATAACAGAGTAGCAAAAGTAGGCACTGAATCTAGACTTCAAAATCTTTCATGAAAAAGATCAAGTTTGAATACAAAATGAGAAAATTATATTCCACTCAACCATCATCATGAAGCCAGAATTTATCTGTTTAGACCAGCACTGTACAATTTTAATTATTGATGAGAGTGTATATAAATATCAAGTACAGTCTAAAATTTCTATTATATATCTAGCAGAGTGCTTCTCTTGCTTCCAGCAAGTTCAGCCCTTAGAATAGTTTATTCAGCAAATGTATCAGGCACTCCTTACGTTCCACACTGGGGATACAGCGGCCTCTGCATTGTAGGTGCTCACGCTTGCGTTCCAAACAGAGAAACTGGACAATACACAAATAAATACAGAAGCCAGAACATATGACAGCATGACAACTGTTATAAAGAAAATTAAATGGGAGTAATAGGATAGTGAGTTACTTAGAAGGGGAGGGGCTACTTGAGGATAGGTGGCCAAGGAAGGCCTCTTTGAGAAGGAGATTTTTTTTTTTTTTTTTTTTTTTCTGGGAAACAGAGTCTCAAACTGTCGACTGGGCTGGAGTGCAGTGGCTCCACCTTGGCTCACTGCACCCTCCACCTCCCAGGTTCAAGCGATTCTCCTGCCTCAGCATCCAAGTAGCTGGAATTATAGGCGCCAGCCACCACAGCCAATTAATTTTTTGTATTTTTAGTAGAGACGGGGTTTCACTATGTTGGCCAGGCTGGTCTCGAACTTCTGACCTTGTGATCTACCTGCCTCGGCCTCCCAAAGTGCTGGGATTACAGGTGTGAGCCACTGTGTTCAGCCTGAGGAGGAGACTTCTAATACAATCCCTGAAAGCAGAACTAGCTACACAATTTTCAGGGCCCCGTGCAAAATAAAAACGCAGACTCCATGTTCAAGGAGTATTAAGAATTTCAGCCAGGCGTGATGGCTCATGCCTGTAATCCTAGCACTTTGGGAGGCTGAGGTGGGTGGATCACCTGAGGTCAGGAGTTCAAGACCAGCCTGGCCATCAGGGTGAAATCCCATCTTTATATAAATATATATATATATATAAAAAGAATTTCAAAATGGCAACAACAGATACAGACCTCTTCTGAGCAAGACGTGCATGTGGCACATGCATGAAGCCAGCTGGCCTGAGAGACAAGGAGCACGCCTCTTCTGAGATCTGAAGAAGAGCAAGTGCAAAAGAAGTGGGAACAAACGTGGCCGAGCACGGCAGAGTGCAGTGAGTGAAGAAGTGTGATGTGAGAGCAGAAATGTGTATATCCTATAAGTAGGTAAGAAGTCAGAAATATTTTTTTTGAAGCAAGACTGGATCATTGTAGAGGATTTCCCAAAGGGCAATGATAAAGTGCTGGTTTTAAAAGACCGCTGTTGCTGTCTTGAGAACAGACTATGGGAAAGCAAGGTAGAAGGAAAGCCAGTTAGGAAGCTGTTTAATCACTAGGAAAGAGATAATGGTGGCTCTTTGGAGAGTGAGAAGTGGTGAGATTTGGGACTTATTTTGGAGATAGGACTAGACTGTGGGGTGAGGGGAAGAGCAGAATCAAGGGTGGCTGCTGGATTCTTGATTTGAGCTTTGGATGGGGGATGCCATTTTCCAAGATGAGAAAGCCTGGGGCAGAGTGCAGTGGGGACCATTGGCTGGCACGGGCCTTTGCTCATGCTCTAGGAACACCCTACCCCGTGCACCGGGGTCTCACCCTCACTACCAACAAGCATATGTGTTGCTAAAGTCATCAAGAAGCCACTGATGACCAAATCCACTGGTGACTCTCTCTCCTCTTTCTTCTTGTCCTGGTGGAGTTGGATGAGCAACTGATTTTAAAGCATCACTTTTAGTGTAAATGATGCCATTAGCTCTTGGTCCTCCTCTTACCTCTCCATCTTCTTTTATTTATAGCAAGATGTGATTACCTTTCCCCTAATTTTAAAATTTATTCAAAAAAATTTTATTTCCCTAGAAACAGGGTCTCGATATGTTGCCCAGGCTAGAGTACAGTGGCTATTCACAGGTGTAATTGTAGCACTGTATAGTCTCAAACTCCTGGGCTCAAGCAATCCTCCCGCCTCAGCTTCCTGAGTAACTGAGATGACACGCTGCAGCCACCATCCTCAGCCCCTCTAATCCTTTTAATTCTACCCCTTCTCACTGGCAAAACAGGATGGGTTCTTCATCCTCTCAATCGTCTTTATCTTATCCATCCCAATCCGCCACAGAAAGAGGGCCTTTAAAGAGAATAACGAAGCCCAATTATGCTATGAGAGGCAATCCGTACTGGTAAAAAAAAAAAAAAGAGGGGAGGTGTTATCTTGTAGGTGCTCCATTCTGAAAGATGTGAAGGTGCAGGCGAGCTGTAATAGGTGGCACTGGGCTCTCCCTGTGGTGGGCTGAAGCTGGGACTGGGGGTTGGGGGGAAGGAGAGTAGGAAAAGAAAGTATGAGGGAGACCAGGAGGAAGGAAACTAGGAGCATGAGAAGCGGACTTGGTGGAAGGTGATCTGAGCAGAGCAGCCAGGATGTCAGAGAGGAGCCTCAGAATTCCAGGCAAATTTCTGATTAGCTGCTGGTAAGAGTGGGCTGCACTTTTATGCCCACCCAACCCATGGTGGGCTCTGGCAGCCAGGTTATGAATTCACCTCTTTTTTTAATGATTAATTTTTGTTTTAGAGGTAAGGTCGCACCATGTTTCCCAGGCTGGTCTTGAACTCCTGGACTCAAGGGATCCTCTCACCTAGGCCTCCCAAGGTTTTGGGATTACAGGCTTGAGCCACCCTGCCCAGCCTTGGATTCACCTCTGTTAGGGTATTTGCTGAGTGTCTACTATGTACTATGTCAGGCTCTTGTGTCAGACACATGACGCCTGCTCAGTCTCATTCCTGACCCTTCTTCCTCTGTCCTCCTTCAGCTGTTTCTCTTCCCTGGGGTTTTGTCCTGGGCACTCGTATTTCTACTGCCTAGAACTCTCTTTCCATGAAGTTACCCAGAACCACAGGCAGGTAAAAGGCAACCTTCTACTGGCTGTCTGTCGGCACAGCCCTCAGGGATTTCAGGATCAACAGCTCCTAACCCAGCTTTTTCCCCTCAAGCTCGCCCTGCCATATCTCCCTGTCACCAGATCCAGACATTTGGGAATCATCCCAGACTTCTCTCTCTCCTTCAATCTAGTGGCCAACCCAAGCAGACAGCCAGATGTATTGCATCTGGGTCCATGCAATATAAAGGCCCACGTGAGTCAATAGCCTTAGAAGTGCTGCACTTTATTATTGAGTAAGCTAAAGCAAATAGAAATCCGTAGACTAAACAAGCAAACTGATACATAATTAAAAATCAAGTTTTTCTTTAAATTCTGGCCACATTATTATGACCCTGGGCAAATGTGTTTTAATTGGTTCTTAATCTCCATGGCAACAGGATGGGTAAAATACCGTAAGTATTTGATGATAACATAGAGGAATGAATTGTTCTATTCCTTGCACAATAACAATTAAGTCTCATCCTCTAATCCATAATTGGCTAAGTAGTTCCAAGTCCATTAATTAAGGAAATATAAGCAGGAACATATATACAGTATCAGAATATCTCATTTGTTTTGTTAAGTTTGTCTTGAGCAAATCAGATTATCTTTTCAGCTTGCACATACCTAATGCAAAATCCAAAATCCAAAATGCTCCCAAATCTAACCTTTTTCTTTTTTTTGAGAGATTCTTGCTCTGTCACCCAGGCTGGAGTGCAATGGAGTGATCTCTGCTCACTGCAACCTCTGCCTCCCAGATTCAAGCGATTCTCTTGCCTCAGCCTCCCAAGTAGCTGGGATTACAGGTGTGCACCACCACGCCCGACAAATTTTTGTATATTTAGTAAAGACAGGGTTTCACCAGGTTGGCCAGGCTGGTTTTGAACTCCTGACCTCAAATGATCCACCGGCCTTGGCCTCCTAAAGTGCTGGGATTACAGGCATGAGTCACTGTGCCCGGCCAATCTAAACTTTTTGAGCACAGAGAGACAAGTGGAAAATTCCATACTTAACCTCATATGATGGGGCCACAGTCAAAATGCAAGCACATAATACACAATTTATTCAGTGTCCCCAAGGGAAAAAAGGACCCTCCACACCCCCTTTTGCTGGAATATAACTCTTCTGAGCATGCCAGATATATACATCATATTTTTTACTAAGTGCTTATGTGTGAATAAGTGTTAAGAAAATGATTGCTTATCAGTAGCATATAAATATGGCATCAAGAATAATGGTGACAACAGACAACAACAGACTGTCCTTGTGGGTGGCTGAGACAGGGACACCTTGCTTTCTGATGGTTCAATGTATACAAACTTTATGTCCAAAATTATTAAAAATATTGTATAAAATTACCTTCAGTCTATGTGTATAAGGGGTATATAAAACATAAATGAATTTTGTGTTTAGACTTAGATTCTACCCCCAAGCTGTCTTGTTGTGTATATGCAGATATTTCAAAATCTGAAAACATCCGGAACCTGAAATGCTTTGGCGTTGGCATATTAGATAAGGCATAGTCAGGCTATATATGGAAAAAAGAATTCTTGTGTACTGACTCTGTGGATTATTGGAAGATAAAGGCAATAGATTTAGATTATTATAATGGTGAAATAAATTATATGCATATCTTATAAATAGATCAACAGGCCTTATGAAAACTCTTGGTTATTGCCAGATTTTTATATAAAAGGCAGTGAGAGACTCAGGTCAAAGGAAACAGATTATTTGTCATGCTTGAAAAAACTTTATTTATTTATTTGTTCGTTTGTTTGTTTAGAGACAGATTCTTGCTCTGTTGCCCAGGCTGGAGTGTGAGATCATGGTTTACTGCAGCCTCCACCTCCTGGCCTTAAGTGAGCCTCCTACCTCAGCCTCCCAAAGCACTGGGACTACAGGCATGAGCCACTGCATCTGGTTGACAAAGCTTTAATATTGAACCACTTGTTAGTCAAAATGTCACAGAAGTTGTTTGGTTTTTTAAAAATCAAAATTTTTAATTAATGTGACTTTTTTTTGAGACAGTTTCGCTCTTACAGCTCAGGCTGGAATGCAATGGTGCAATTTCGGCTCACTGCAACCTACGCCTCCCCGGTTCAAGCAATTTTCCTGCCTCAGCCTCCCAAGTAGCTGGGATTACAGGCATGCGCCACCATGCCCAACTAATTTTGTATTTTTAGTATAGATGGGGTTTCTTCATGTTGGTCAGGCTGGTCTCGAACTCCCGACCTCAGGTAATCCTCCTGCCTTGGCCTCCCAAAGTGCTGGGATTACAGGTGTGAGCCACCGTACCCAGCCGACTTTTCTTATAGTAAGTGAAAGTGAATAATTTTTAAAATGATGTGTCAGCATTAAAAAGCAAAACAAACACCTCCCTGATCACCAAGATCAGATGTTACTTGGGGGATTTTTGCATCTACTTTGGCCTGTCCATTTTTCTGGGTCCTAGAATAAAACATAATTAATATCACATGGGTAAGAGGAGGAAACAATGATTCTGGGGCTCAGGGAGAGCTAGAGCTGGGACAGTGGTTGCCTCATGGGGACGGTAGTCCTCAAGGGGAACCCAAGAAACCAGCAGACTGAGGTCTGGTGATGCCAACTCAGGGTCATGTCAACCTCCCAAGGGCACAGAGCAAGGCAGAGAAGTGAGAGCACAGGCAGCCACAAACAGAGCACCCAGCACAGCCTTACTCTGCTTTGGTCTGGAATGCATCTGACAGTTCCCTGATGGTTACTAACGCTTTTTAGGTGGAGGGATGCTTTTTAGGTGCTTCTGCACTGTGCAGTTGATGACTACTCAGATACATACAAAACTTTGAGGACTAGGTGTAGCTGTTGACTTTTTTTTCACCCTAAATCCTAATTAATTACTATAAAGAGGCAATTGAGTGAAGTGCACAAATGGCACGGAAGTTTTAGGGCCAGGAGTGGCAGTGTGTCCCTGTACTGTCATCCTAACTACTCAAGGAGGTTGAGTGGGAGGATTGCTTAACTCCGGGAGTGGAGACCAGCCTGGGCAATATAGCGAGACTCCCCCTTCCAGGTTCAAGCAATTCTCTGGCCTCAGCCTCCTGAGTAGCTGGGACTACAGGTGCCCACCCCCACACAGGCTAATTTTTGTATTTTTAGTAAACATATAGTTTCACCATGTTGACCAGGCTGGTTTTGAACTCCTGACTTCAAGTAATCCTTCCACATCAGCCTCCCTGTGTTAGTAATACAGGCATGAGCCACTGTGACCGGCATTCTATTGCTTATTGTTCATGTTTTCCTAAGAATAGGGATGTTTGTTTTGTTGTCTTGCGAATTGCAAGTGCCTAGACAGTGTCTGGTACATGATGGGTGAGTGTGAATGATCAACAAAACTGCTTTCCATACTTACATGGCCAGATCCTGGCCCATCTTTCCACACTATCTCCCACTGCTTTCTCCCATATTCTTTGTGTTCCAGATGTACTAAATGCTAACATTTGTATGAATGCACCATAGTTTATTTTCCCTCCTTGCTGTCTATTGTCACTTCTAGGTCTTTCTTCCATTTGTTTCTTATCCTTCAGTGTTCAGCTCAAGATGTATTTACTTCTCTCTGTTACATGGGCATTCTTTTTTTTTTTTTTAATTATACCTTGAGTTCTGGGGTACATGTGCAGATGTTCAGGTTTGTTACATAGTTATATACATGCCATGGTGGTTTTCTGCATCCATCACCCCGTCATGTACATTGGGCATTTCTCCTAATGCTATCCCTCCCCTAGCCCCCCACCCTCCGACAGCCCCCTGTGTGTGATGTTACCCTCCCTGTGTTCATGTGTTCTCATTGTTTAACCCCCACTTAAGAGTGAGAACATGCAGTGTTTGGTTTTCTGTTCTCGTGTTAGTTTGCTGAGAATGATGGCTTCCAGCTTCATCCGTGTCCCTGCAAAGGACAGAAACTCATCCTTTTTTATGACTGCATAGTATCCCATAGTGTATATGTGCCACATTTTCTTTATCCAGTCTATCATTGATGGGCATTTGGGTTGGTTCCAAGTCTGTGCTATTGTGAACAGTGTCGCAATAAACATACGTGTGCATGTGTCTTTGTAACAGAATGATTTCTAATCCTTTGGGTATATACCCAGTAATGGGATTGCTGGGTCAAATGGTATTTCTAGTTCTAGATCCTTGAGGAATCGCCACACTGTCTTCCACAATGGTTGAATGAATTTATATTCCTGTCAACAGTGTAAAAGTGTTCCTATTTCTCCAAATTTTCTCCAGCATCTATTGTCTTCTTACTTTTTAATGATCACATTCTAACTGGCGTGAGATGGTATCACATTTCTCTAATGACTAGTGATTATGAGCTTTTTTCATGTTTGTTGGTTGCATAAACGTGTCTTTTTGTGAAGTGTCTGTTCATATCCTTTGCCCACTTTTTGATGGGATTGTTTTTTTCTTGTAAATTTGTTTAAGTTCTTTGTAGATTCTGGATATTAGCCCTTTGTCAGATGGGTAGGTTGCAAAAATTTTCTCCACTTCTGTAGGTTATCTGTTCATTCTGATAAACTTCTTTTGCTGTGCAGAAGCTCTTTAGTTTAATTAGATCCCATTTGTCTATTTTGGCTTTTGTTGCCATTCCTTTTGGTGTTTTAGTCATGAAGTGCTTGCCCGTGCCTATGTCCTGAATGGTATTGCCTAGATTTTCTTCTAGGGTTTTTATGGTTTTAGGTCTTACATTTAAATCTTTCATCCATCTAGAGTTAATTTTTGTATAAGGTGTAAGGAAGGGATCCAGTTACAGCTTTCTGCACATGGCTAGCCAGTTTTCACAACACCATTTATTAAATAGGGAATCCTTTCCCTATTGCTTGTTTTTGTCAGGTTTGTCAAAGATCAAATGGTTGTAGACATGTGGCATTATTTCTGATGTCTCTGTTCTGTTCCATTGGTCCATATCTCTGTTTTGGTACCAGTACCGTGCTGTTTTCATTACTGTAGACTTGTAGTATATGGGCATTCTTTATGGTGCAAAAATGCACCATTTATTGCCCATTCTACTTATGTATACCTCTATTATTACACTTATCTTCCTTTATTTCAATATTTATTTTCCTATTGAATCAGGGTCTGTACAGGAAACAGAAGGCACACTCAGAGGAAATTATGAAAGTTTTTTTTTCTTTTTTTTTTCCTACGTTCCAAGAAAGTTGTTTTACAAAGAAAGTATTTTCAGGAGTGGGCAATTAAGGGAAACTGTTATTGGATACAGGAGCCCAGTGAGTGCCAGCGCCTTGGAGGAGGGAACTGCAATTGTAGAGGAACTGCCAGAGCTACCATGCCAAAATGATGCCTCCCACTGGCTGAACTCAATAAGAAGCTACAGAGCAAGGAGTCTTGGTGATGCAGCTCACAGAGGTCAAATCCTGGAGGCAGGGAGAGGGGAAGAAAAGGTGGAGAATGGATCTGGAGGAGAGGGGGAGAACAGAGACCAACCAGCATACACTAAATCTCCAAACTAAATGAAAGGTTCCTGAGGGCAGGACCTATTCTCATTCATCCCTGTAGCCCCAGCACCTAGCACAAGGTTTAGCCTAGAGTAAGTATTCAGTAAGTCTTTGTGAAAGCAAACTACAATGTCAGGGCATGTATTACATTTAACTTAGTATTTTAGGAAGGCAGGCAGGAAGGCAAGCAAGTTGTTTATTACCTCTTAAATTTTTTTTTTCTTTCGTAGAGATGAGGTCTTGCTTTTTTGCCCAAGCTGGTCTTGAGCTCCTGGCTTCAAGTGATCCTCTCCCCTCAGCTTCCCAAAGTATTGGGATTCCAGGCATGAGCCACCACACCTGACCCTGCTTGTTACCTATTTTGGCCCATTTTCATTCATGTTCACACGAGATTTTTTAACACTTTTCTTGGTATATCTAATTATATATTCATCTATTTATGTATGCATTTATTTATTATTATTTTTATTTTTTGAGATGGAGTCTTGCTGTGTCACCCAGGCTGGAGTGCAGTGGCATGACCCTGGCTCACTGCAACCTCCACCTCCCGCGTTCAAACCATTCTTCTGTCTCAGCCTTCTGAGTAGTTGGGATTGCAGGTATGCGCCATCATATCCAGCTAATTTTTGTATTTTTAATAGAGATGGGGCTTCACCATGTTAGCCAGCCTGGTCTCGAACTCCTGACCTCAAATGATCCACCCATCTCAGCCTCTCAAAGTGCTGGGATTACAGGTGTGAACCACAGTGCCTGGAAAGTATATCTAATTTAGATAACAACAGCAGCACAAGGACAGAATTCACTGGAAAGGTTCATTTTGATCATCCTGTTTTGCTGAGGTCAGGCTAATATCTCCAGAAGTGACACAAACCTGAAAACATAAATCCATGTGGAGCTATCAGCACAAGATACAAAGCATGAAAACCACAAAATATTTCAGTCCATGATGCTTGCTGATCATTTGAACAGTACCACCTCCAGAAATTGGCACACAGTAGGCAATTAATAAAATCTTCTTGACTGTCTAGAGTCAGGTAAGCCAAGGATATTTCTGAGGCATGAAGCAATCCAGATATTTTAATGAGACAGATGAGGCCATGGGGTAGAGTTACCAACATCCCAGTTTGCCTGAGACTGTCCTGGTTTTAGTACCCATTGTCCCTCAGCCTGGAAACCCTGAGTCCTGGGTAGACAGGGACAGTTAGTCACCCTATGATTACAACCAATTTTTAAAAAATGTAGATTTTTATCCTTATGATATAGCTTCATTGAGAGGTATTATTCAAAGATGATTAAACCATTACAGCTCTTTGACAGTTATCTTGAGTTTTGTGAAAATCGGAACTGTCTCTAAAGGATCTGGTGACTTCACTGATTATCCAATTAAGAAATCCTAAAATGGCAGGGCAAGGTGGTTCACACCTGTAATCCCAGCATTTTGGGAGGCCGAGGTGGGTGGATCACCACTCTCAGGAGTTTGAGACCAGCCTGACCAACATGGTGAAACCCTGTCTCTACTAAAAATACAAAAATTAGCCAGGCATGGTGGCCGGCGCCTGTAATCCCAGCTACTAAGGAGGCTGAGGCAGGAGAATAGCTTGAACCCAGGAGGCGGAGGTTGCAGTGAGCCAAGTCTGCTCCATTGCACTCCAGCCTGGGCAACAGAGTGAGACTCCGTCTCCAAAAAAAAAAAAAAAGAGGAAAAGAAAAAAAAAGAAGTTCTTATAAAACTACTTAATCTCATTAATTCCTCAGGTGTACAATCAAAATGTACTCTAGCATATTTCTAGAAATAATAAGCCTCTCTTTCCCCTAATTTCCTCAGGTTTCTGAGTGTATTTCCAAGCACCTTGCCAGCCTTCCCCTCTGTAAACTGCAAAAATCCCTTGTTCTAATATTCTACAAGAGAAATATGCAGCCACAACTATTGTACCACTGACCATTTCAAATCTCCACATATGCTAAATGAGAAAATGGTTGAGAACAATAGAAGACTTTTTGCGGTAAGTCCTTATCCTTAAACTTTTGGCTGAACTGTAGAAACCTGATATGCAATAAATGCCCGGGGCTTGAACCAGATAAACTCCTTTACAGTGAGAAACATCATACAGAGACTGATTTATGTCTCCTTTATGCCTGTCCAGGAAATATTTAGCCAGTATGTAGTATTTATAATGTATGAGAGATTTTAGGGGGAAAAAAGGCACATGGATTGTTTGAACCTTGGTAGAAAAGGCTAATGCTACTGAAGCAAATAAAAAAATAAAATCCAACTGCTGAGTTCAGTCACAACACACAAGTAATCATCCATCCAACAGCAATTAGCTTTTAGGAAAAATAGATAAACCAGTAGCCAAAATTATCACCAGCCTATGTGATGTGCTATTAAGGGAAATAATTCAATTAATATTTATGGTTTAAATTATTATTCATTTTTATGTTTATGGCAGTCATTGACATTTTTGGTAATAAAAATAAATCTGGTAATAAAAATAAATGATTAAAATAAGCAATCTTAATCATTGGAAAATCAACTATTTCTGAAGTTTAAAAATTATCTAAAAATTTAAAATCATCATCACCTGAAAAAAAACTAATAATAATGAGAGATATCTTTATTAAGCATTTTCCACTGTACCAGGCACCATGTTAGAAATTTTACATAGAACCTCATTTAATCCTTTCTACCCTCTGATATGAGTATTACCAACCCTATTTCATAGATAAATAAAATAAAGATCAGAGAAGTTAAATAATTTGCTCACTATCACAAACTGTTAAGGTAGACAACCAGAATTCTACCTAACCCAGGTCTCTGCTCTTTCTACAACATCATTTAATTACCTTAAAAACAAAAAAACACTTAAAGACGTATAAAAATACTATTCTGGCAACGATATTACTTTGCTTCTATGTAATTTCATTGTATTTTGATAATTAAGAATGAAGTTAAATAAGAAACCTTCTATGGCATTATAAAATCTACTATAATGATACCTTTTGTGTATGTAGAGGTATTTGTATCTTTTGTACTTGTTGAATGATATTAGCTAATAATTGTACTCATTTTGCTAATTTGCTCACATATTTCAATCTCTGAAAAAGTTGCCAAAAGCTGTTAACAGGGAACAATAGATATATTTTTAAAGTTTAGTAAATCAGAACAACATGGGCACATGCTAAAGATTAATTTGGAACCATTCACATATATGGCCTTCTGAAAAAAAAAAGAGGAGGTGCTTTCTTTTTTTAAGTGCAGAAAAAGGAATGCAACCTATTTCTTGCAAGGGCATATAAGTGGATCTCATATTCTCACACATGGCTTTGTTTTCAAATTCTTGAAAGTGCAGAAATTCTTTTAATTTAAAGGTGAGCCCATGGAAAATCTGGACCAGCTGTAGAAAATCATCCGAGAACTCAGTGCCACAGAGCCACTTTTGCAGTTGTGACACCAGCCCCAGGGTGATCTGACCCCGTGCTCACTAGTGTTCTAAATTATCTAAGAGAGGTACTTCTGTTCCCACTGCTGCAAACGAGATGCCTCCATGAAATTCATCTCAGTAGCTGATACTGCCTAGAGGATGTTAGAGAGGAACTCAGGCAGCCTTTAGACTCAAGAGAGGCTCCAGGCTGTTCCAGGAAGGAAGACTCACAAAGGCTCTATATTCAAAGCATTGGAGAGGAAGACTTGGAAACAGACGTATCTCACCGCGCTATTTGAGGGACTTGGAAAAACAGATCGTCGTGACTTTCTTCAAGGTCACGCAAAGTTTAAGTGATTTTTACTGTCCCACATTCCAGCATGTCCTCTTCTATGGATTCATTTCCCATGGTAGTTCATCATTCTCTATTTATGGCACTTTTATTAGGTAACAGTATCTCATCTCTTTCTGATAATTGTGCTGCCACATATTTTTAGAAACTTTCCCACTCATCACTGTTAGGGACTGAGGGGTTGCATTAATGTTGAGTTTGAAAATTCCGTTCTTGCACCAAACAGGCAAAAGTGGCCTTATTAGTATTTCTGTTTTCAATGTGCAGAGAAAAGTCCCAGGGAGAGAAAAACAAGATAAAGCATCATGTTGTCCATCGGTTAAATCTGTACATGGAAAATAGGCTAAGCTAGAGTGATCAGCTTAAGGTGGCATTTAATAGTGTCTACAGCTCTTCACTTTGTTAACCTCAGTTAACCAGGACCCGGCAGGGCGGGGATTGAAATGAGTGGGCTCATCCATGGTTTCCTCAAATACTGATTTTATCAAGTTGGGCTGAGAATTCCATAAACTGTCTGAGCATTGATCCTTGGATGTGATCATTTTCAGAGAGATTTTTTTTCCTGTGGGAAAAAAATAAATAAATAAACCCACAGGAATAAAAATCAATCTGCCTATGCCAGATTCTGTCCCTTGGCCCCAGGTTCACAAACTCTGGATGCTGAAATGGGTAGCCAGAGAGCAGGGAAGCCAGTGCAACTTGCAAGTCTACCCTTGCTAAAAGGCCATACAACTGTAAAATATCACGCCCCCCATATCCCAAACATCCTCTCCATATTTCTGGATGATGAACATTGGCTCGGCAAGCATGATTTTTATTGAGACAGAATCTTGCTGTGTTGTCCAGGCTGAAGTGCAGTGTTGCAATCTCAGTTTACTGCAACCTCCACCTCCCAGGTTCACGCAATTGTCCTGCATCTGCCTCCGGAATAGCTGGGATTGCAAGCATGCACCACCACACTCGGCTAACTTTTGTATTTCGCCATGCTGGCCAGGCTGGTCTCCAACTCCTGACCTCAAGTGATCCGCCCGCCTCGGCCTCCCAAACTGCTGGGATTACAGGCGTGAGCCACCGCACCAGGCTCCGCTTGGCTTTTGCCAGTGGTTCTGCAGGAATGGTGTGTCTCCCCACCTCTACCTCCTCCTCCTCCTCCTGACTGTTTTGAAAAAGAGAAGAAATCGATTGCAACAGCGCAGGAGATTGTCTGAGTTTTGCTGGCAGCCTCTGAAGCAGCCAACGATATTTCTACCTTCTCCGGCAAGGACAGGGAGTGGCTTTGTTCTACTCACGCCGGAGGGGCCAGGCATCTGCGGAGCCCGACCCCTGGACTTGGGAGCGGCTTTCTCTGACTCTCCGGAGAAATGGGCAAGAGAGCGGGGAGAGAAATTTGTGTTCTGAAGGATGTTGTCCCTCACCTGTCACTCATCACTCATAAGATGCGCTGGAGTGCTGCCCCCTGGAGGCGACTGTGCTACCGACTGGAAGTGAGAGCCAAGGGCACAGGGTGTCAGCAACCTCCACGGTGGAAGCCAACCCCGGCCCCGGCCTGCAGGTGACGCCAGGTGGGTGGGGACTGTAGATGACCTGCGAGTCCGGCCCTGAAGCTAGCAGAGGCCTCTCTGCTCCAGCTTGAGGGCAATGGTTGTCAGGAAGGAATGTGGGCTCACTGCGGAAAGAACATTCAGTTTTTCAAAAGAAGCCAGAAATATGGATGCTTATGTAAAATTCCTGAATTTTCAAACTTGGCAACCTAACTCCGTTGAAAAACGAAAACATGCAAAAAAAAATTGCTATGGCAGGACCACGAATTATAGATACAACGCCTTGTACACATTAGAAAGAAGGCATCAGGCCGGTCGCGGTGGCTCACGCCTGTAATCCCAGCACTTTGGGAGGCCGAGGCGGGTGGATCACAAGGTCAAGAGATCGAGACCATCCTGGTCAACATGGTGAAACCCCGTCTCTATTAAAAATACAAAAAATTAGCTGGGCATGGTGGTGCGTGCCTGTAATCCCAGCTACTCAGGAGGCTGAGGCAGGAGAATTGCCTGAACCCAGGAGGCGGAGGTTGCGGTGAGCCGAGATCGCTCCATTGCACTCCAGTCTGGGTAACATGAGTGAAACTCCGTCTCAAAAAAAAAAAAAAGAAAAAGAAAAAAGAAAGAGGGCATCTCTCTGGGCAGATAAAGCAGGACGGGAAAAATGCAGTGGGTGCTGATGTGCCAAGTCAAAGGTGCCTCTGAGCAGTTGCTCCCCTGCCCGGTGCTGGGCTTAATGCGAGGGTCACAGCTGGATGTCAACCTCCTTCTGGGGACACCAACACAGCTGCAACAGCCCTGATAGAGCTGTCAAGTGCACCTGTCTATGCCAGATTCTGTCCCTTGGCCCCAGGTTCACAAACTCTGGATGCTGGAATGGGTAGCCAGAGAGCAGGGAAGCCAGTGCAACTTGCAAGTCTACCCTTGCTAAAAGGCCATACAATTGTAAAATATCACGCCCCCCATATCCCAAACATCCTCTCCATATTTCTGGATGATGAACATTGGCTCGGCAAGCATGTTTACTTTAGGCAATATTTTTCTGAGGTTATTGTATTCTATGTGTGAGAAGGATGCATTTATTTATGCATTTTATCTCTGGGGGGTACATTTCACCTGTTGTTATTTTTAGTATCTTCTCTTGATTGACCTACTTGTGTTGGATCTCTACATTATTTCTAATTCTGACAACATCCTGACCAGGTAATATAACTCCCTTTATTTTACAGATAAAGACACTGAGGCTTGAAGTAATTTTCCCCAGACTAGCTAGGAAATGGCTGTGCAGAGCTTCAAACCCAGGTCTGTCTTAATAGGAGGCTGATGACTTTGTTACTTCTACCTGAGATGGCTAAGTCTGTGTCTTTTCTTTCTGATGTCACCTAATGAAGGTTTATGCTGTCTGAGCACTTAATGCATAAGAATCTTCCATTTGGTGCCTTCTCCTTTCCCTTTTTTATGTCTTTATAAATGCAGTGACAGTTCTTGTATATAGCAAGGATGCATCTTTGTGGCACACAACTTTGAAAATAACAACATCACTAGATGCACACATCCAAATGAGTGTGGGTTGCCTTGGTGATTAGAGACTTATTCCAGTGATGCTGTTGTCTGTCACCACCTTTCTTGTGCTTCTTTTTTAGAAGTACCTTCAAAGCCAGTTTACAAACCATTCAAAGAAAGTAGCCTCCTCATTTAGGAGGCATTTACTGTTTTAAACCACAAATGAAAATATCCAGCTTTCCCAGCAGCTCTTTTCATCAGATTTGACTACAAACAACTTCAGGCTAATTCAAACAATGAAATCCAGTCTCCATGGAGAAAGATATGCCTCTGGAGAATATTCAGAGGAATGTGCTGGAGGTTTTTTTGGTCGTCACCGAAATCGTAGTTAGTTCCAAAAATGTTCTGAGTCCAGTAGCACCATTGGTTAAGTATATGACCTTTGAAGGGGACACATTTATTGAACTGGGCAATTATCCCCTTAATTTACAGATAAATAAGAGTAAAATAATTTTTGAATCATCCGTG
Organism: Sapajus apella; assembly: GCF_009761245.1. Lineage (NCBI taxonomy): Eukaryota > Metazoa > Chordata > Mammalia > Primates > Cebidae > Sapajus > Sapajus apella. Next base: position 11,245,963 of record NW_022436969.1, on the reverse strand, counting down.
ACAAGTTGGTTAAACTAAATAAAGAGTGAGGGTGGTGGATAGCACATTGGCTTTGAGCTTGGATTATGGAGCCAGAATGGGTTCCAGTCTTTCCTTGAATGTAACATTGCACAGGTTACTTAACCTCTCTGTGCCTGCATTCCTTGTCTTGTAAAATGGAGATAATAATGGAATATGTAGAAGCTCTTAGACAATGCATGGTACAGAGTAAGTGCTATTTTAAGTACTAATGTTAAAATCACATATGTCACTTTTTAATACCATGTTGAATTATAGATATATTAGGCAAGATTCCTAACAAAGCAGACACATTTCCTATAAGTAGTCATCATCAAGTAGAGCAATAAAATGTTCTTATGTAGGAAAAATAGTTTTGTGTGGTTGCTAACATCAAAGTGAAATCTGCAACTCTCTATCAAAATACATCCCATTTCATTTTACATTATAGAGACCCATGTTGAAATGGAGTTGCCTGGTATGACATCAATAGTCAACAGACAACATCGATAGTCAACAATAGACAACATCAATAGTCTGAAATACCTGTGGCATTTTGGTAAAATATTCATCTAACTCGTGTCTCCATAATCTTAATATCAGGACATAATCATTAGGCAGGGCAGTCCATCTTTGGACAGGTTTGGTTGTTGAAAAGTCTTCCTGAGATTAAGCTGAAATCTTTTTCCCTTATCATTCTCTCATAGAAACCTCTTGGAGCCCCATAAAAAAGCTCTGTTTCTTTGGAAGTCATATGTCTCCAACTATTTTCTTTTCAGGAGAAATAGCCTTAGTTCTTTTAAACCATTTCCATTTGGACATGGTTTTGTATCTTTTGCCCTATTCATCTTGCTGGTCTCAACAGACTTTGATTTCTCCAATTTCTCTGCAGATTTAATATCCAGAGGTGAACATGGGCCTCCAGATTATGGAGATGGGTCTTCCTCTTCATTCTGTGAATTGCATTTTTATGAATATAGCCAAGGAGCACATTCATTTTTATTTAATTTTAATTTTGACAGCATGCTGTACATTTACAAAGGTGCTAAAAGAAAAGAACTGGTATCCAAGAATCTTATATCCTATGAAAATGTCCTCCAGGTACAAAGAGGGGAATAAAGACATTTACAGAGGAAAGAAAGCTAAGAGAATTTGTCACTAGGAGATATACTCTAATAGAATGCTTACAGAAATTCTCTAAACAAAAAGAAAATGATAGAAGAAGGAACTATGGGACATAAAGAGGGAAGAGACAACATGGTAAATAAAAATAGGGGTCAATACAGTAAGCTCTCCTTTTCTTCTTTAGTTTTTGGAATTATTTGACAGATAAAGCATTTTAAACTCATCTGGTTTAAAATGTATGTACATGAAATATTTAAGACAATTATAGATGAGGTAAAGGAATGTAAAGAAAGGAAACATTTCTATGCTTGAACTGGTAAAATAATGATACCTGTATAATGTCATAAGTTATGTATATGTAATGAAAAGCTTAAAGTAAACCCTGAAAAGGCTATGCAAAGAGATACACTAAAAAACACTATAGGTAAATCAAAATAGAATGTAAAAAGTATTCATTAGCCAATATGAAGCAGAAAAAAAAAACAGAAATTAAAAATTGATGACAAAGATAACAAAGAGAAAGCATAAAAATAACAGATTCAAGTTTTTACATATCAATATTTACATTAAATGCAAATATTCACATATACCGGTAGAAAACAAAGATTGAGTGGATTAAAAAATATTAGGCTAGGCATGGTGGCTCACACCTGTAATCTAAGCACTTTGGGAGGCCGAATTGTGCAGATCACTTGAGTTCATGAATTCAAGACCAGCCTGGCCAACATGGTTAAACCCTGTCTCTACTAAAAATACAAAAATTAGCAGGGCTTGGTGGTGGGCACCTGTAATACCAGCTACTAGGGAAGCTGAGGCATGAGAATCACTTGAATCCTGGCGGCAGAAGTTGCAGTGAGCTGAGCTCATGCTACTGCACTCCAGGCTGGGCAAGAGAGTGAAACTCCATCTCAAAAAAAAAAATAAATAAATAAAAATAAATAAATATATATGTGTGTGTGTGTGTATATATACATATATATACACATACACATAAATATATATTATATATATATTACATATGTGTGTGTGTATATATATATATACACACACATATATACATATATTACCTACCACGTGCTGTCTACAAGAAGCTCACTTCAAATATAACAATACAAGTAAGTTGAAAGTAAAAGAATAGAAAAAGTTGTATCATGTAAACATTAATCAAAAGAAAGTGGAGTTGTCTATTTATATTGAGATAACACAGACTTCAGAGCAACTAAAATTACCAGGGACAGAAAAAGACATTATATAATGTAAAAGGGTCATTCCACCAAGAAGTTATAGCAATCCTAAATGTGTATGCACCAAACAACAGAGCTGTAGAATATGTGAAGAAAAACTGATAGAACTGAAAGAAGAAATCGACAAATCCACAATTCTATTTGAAGAGTTCAACACCTCTCTCTCTGAATAATTGATAGACTAAATAGACTTAAATCAGTAGCATTATATCATCAACCAACAGTATCTATTCATCACTTGTAGAACACTACAGACATTCTACCAAACAGCAGATACACTTTCTCTTCCAACGTATATATATATACACATATATATATATAATATGCCAAGATAAACTGTGTCCAGATTCATTAAACAAAGCTCAATAAATTTGAAAGAACCGAAACTGTACAGAGCATGTACTTTGACTACAATGGAATCAATGCAGAAAGATAAGAGGAAAATGTAAACTCTTGGAAACTAAGTGTTTTACAAGCTCTTATATATCAATATTTACATAAAATATGAATGTCTATGTACACCAGTAGAAAACAAAGATTGAGTGGATTAAAACTATTAGGCCGAGTGCAGTGGCTCACACCTGTAATCCCAGCACTTTGGGAGGCCAAGGTGGGTGGATCGCTTGAGGTCATGAGTTCAAGACCAGTCTGGCCAACATGGCTAAACCCAGATATAGACACATAGAAGGAAATTGTAAATTTGCAACACAATTCTAAATAACAAGTCAAAGAAGAGACATAGAACATAGAAGGAAATTTTTAAAATACACTGAACAGAATAAAAATTTTAAAACAATATATTAATATTTTTTGGCATAATGCAAGCAGTACATAGTACTAAGAGGTAAATTTAGAATACTAAAGGCATACATTAAAAAGAAGAAAAGTCCCAAATGAATAATATAAGATTTTACATCAAGTACATAGAAAGAGAAAAGCAAAACAAACCCACAACCAACAGAAGGAAAAAAATAATAAGCAGCAGAAATCAATGAAGTTGAAAACAGAAAATCCATGAAACAAAGAGCTGATTCTTTGGAGGGAAAAAGTCAACAAAATTGGCAAACCTCTAGAAAGACTGATGAGAGAGAGAGAGAGAGAGAGAGATATACTAAAAATAGGAATTAAACCAGGGCTGTCACCATATACCATGTGAGCATAAAAAAGATAACAAGGGAATACTACCGACAATACTACACAAATATATTTTATACCTCAGATGAAATGGACCATATAAACTCATAAACCACAAATGATTGCAACTCACCCAGTATAAAATAGATAACTTGAATAGCTTATACCTATTAAGCAAATTGATTGTATAATTTAAAACTCCCCAAAGAGAAATCTTCAAGCCCGTACAGTTTCCCTGAAAAATTCTAACAAACCTTTAAAGAAGAGTTAACACCAATAATTCTTCCACAAAATTAGGTAGGAGGATTGCTTAAGGTCCTCTGGGCAACATAGTAAGACCCCTCTCTACAAAAGAAAAATTTAAAAATTGGCCAGATGTGGTGGCCTGCACCTGTACTGGGAAGGCTGAGGCAGGAGGATCGCTTGAGCCCAGGAGTGGGAGGTTGCAGTGAGCCATGATTGCACCACTGTACTCCAGCCTGGGCAACAGCAAGACTGTCTAAATAATAATAATAATAATAAAACAAAATACAAAAAGAGGACACACTTCCCAGTTCATTTTATGATGATAATATTACTTCAATACCAAAACCAGACAAAGACATTGCAGGAGTTGAGGGACGGAAACTACCAGCCCAGATTCTTCATGAACATAGATGGAAAAATCCTTAACAAAATATTAGCAAATAGGATTCAGCAATATAAGAAAAGAGTTATATACCATGACCAAGTGAGGTTTATTCCAGAAATGTGGGCTGGTTCAATAATGGAAATCAATCAATGTAACTCACTATAGTAGCTAAAGAAGAAAAATCACATAATCATACCAATCCATGCAAAAAAATTTGACAAAATTTAACACATTTATGATATAAACTCTCAGAAAAATTGGAATAAAGGGTAACTTCCTCAACTGGATAAAGATTTAAAATACCTACAGCTAACATTATGCTCTATGGTAAAAGACTGAATGCTTTCCCCTAAGAAGGGCGACAAAGAACATTCAATTTTATGTCTCTTATTTAATATAGTGCTGGAAGTACTAGCCAGTGCAATAAGGCAAGAAAAGGAAATAAGAAATACAGACTAGAAAAAGAAACAAAACTGTCCCAATGTGCAGATCACATGATTATGTATATAGAATATCCTAAGGCATGTATTTAAAAAAAAACTCCTATAACTAAGAAGTGAATTCAGTAAAGTAGTAGGAAAAAAGATACACATGCAAAAATCAATTATATTTCTATAAATGCAATGTACAGTTGCTATATGCAATTGTTAATTAAAAATAATTTAGGTTTGGGTTCAACATATAGAGAACTTGGAAGTCATCACTTCTGTCTTCAAAACAAGAATTAAGTCGGACAAACTGAAATTCAACAACTCTTCTTAGATCCGTTAGAGAACTGAGGCCATGGGACAAACTCCAGCGGACTCTTTGTATGAAGGCCCTTAAATTTTCCTGAGTTTTACCTGCAGGAACCCCAACAGGCTCTCAGTGTGAAGATCAAGAGAAATCCCCTTGTGCTTCCAACAGGGAGAGGGGAAAAGTAGCCATTTTGAAATACCCCCCGAGCCCTCTGTTCTCCTTGACAAAGCCAGACCACAGGGAAACTGTTTTACCACAGCTTAATGGACTGTGGTTTTACCAAAGCCTACCAATCTGGGGTAATGGATACCCCCAACTCCAGGCCACTCTACCATGGGGAAGGGGAAACACATAACTTAGGCTTATTAAAAGACTGAGACCTCATCACAGGACTGCTGAATACTTATTCCCATCCTCTTACCTTACTGCTGCATCAGTAAGGCTCCTGTATAATAAGAGGGGTTACAGCTAAAGAACTTCAACCGTCACACCATATTCAAAGAGACACTAAAGAAACCTAAATTTAACAGGAGAGACAAAAACAAGGTTACCAGAGGAAATTTTAGCCTCTGACACCAAAGCTATAGTAAACAGGAAACACGGCCTAACTCCAAGCCAGATAAACATAAAACCCCCTATTAAAGGCTTGTTTTGCATTTCTCTAATGACCAGTGATGATGAGCATTTTTTCATATGTTTGTTGGCCTCATATATGTCTTCTTTTGGAAAATGTCTATTCATATCCTTTGCCCGCTTTTGAATGGGTTTGTTTGTTTTTTTCTTGTAAATCTGTTTTAGTTGTTTGTAGATTCTGGATATTAGCCTTTTATCAGATGGGTAGATTACAAAAATTTTTTCCCATTCTGTTGGTTGCCAGTTCACTCTAATGATTGTTTCTTTTGCTGTGCAGAAGCTCTGGAGTTTAATTAGATCCCACTTGTCTATTTTGGCTTTTGTTGCCAATGCTTTTGGTGTTTTAGTCATGAAGTCCTTGCCTATGCCTATGTCCTAAATGGTTTTGCCTAGGTTTTATTCCAGAATTTTTATGGTGTTAGGTCTTATGTCATAAGTCTTTAATCCATTTGGAGTTAATTTTAGTGTAAGGTGCCAGGAAGGAGTCCAGTTTCTGCTTTCTGCCCATGGCTAGCCAGTTTTCCCACCATTTATTAAACAGGGAATCCATTTTTACACTGTTGGTGGGAGTGTAAATTAGTTCAACCATTGTGGAAGACAGTGTGGCAATTTCTCAAAGAGCTAGAAATAGAAATTCTATTTGACCCAGCAATCCCATTACTGGTTATATATCCAAAGGATTATAAATCATTCTCTTATAAAGACACATGCACACGTATGTTCATTGCAGCCCTGTTTATAATTGCAAAGACTTAGAACCAACCCAAATGCCCATTGATGATAGACTGGACAGGGAAAATGTGGCACATATACACGATGGAATACTATGCAGCCACAAAAAACTATGAGTTCATGTCCTTTGAAGGGACATGGATGAATCTGGAAACCATCATTCTCAGCAAACTGACACAAGAACAGAAAACCAGACACCGCATGTTCTCACTCATAGGCGAGTGTTGAACAATGAGAACACGTGGACACAGGGAGGGGAGCATCACACACTGGGGTCTGTTGGGGGGCACTAGGAGAGGGACAGTGGGGGGTAGGGAGTTGTGGAGGGAGAAATGCCAGATATAGGTGATGGAGATGGAGGCAGCAAACCACATTGCCATATATGTCCCTATGCAACAATACTGCATGTTCTTCACATGTACCCCAGAACCTAAAGTACAATAAAAAAAAAAATATATATATATATATATATATATATATATATATATATATATGGCTTGTTTACCTCAGTTACATTTATCTGATACATCATATCTGGTTTTCAACAAAAAATTATAAGGGACATCCTAAAAGGAAAAACACAGTCTGAGGAGACAAACCAAGCATAAAAACTGACTCAGATATCACCAAGATTTTGGAATTATCAGGCTAGAAATGAAAATAACTGTAATTAATATGCTGAAGACCTAATGGGAAAGGTGGACAATATAAGAGAACAAATGTGTATGTAAGCAGAGAGATGGAAACTCTAGGAAAGAATCTAAAGGAAATGCTAGAAATAAAAACCACTGTAACAGAAATGAAGAATTGCTGGATATGGTAGAATGGCGTATTTGTCCCATCTACTTGGAAGGCTAAGCTGGGAGGATCACTTGAACCCAGGGGTTCTAGGCTAGCCAGAGCAACATAGTGAGAACTTGTCTTAAAAAGACGGAAAGAAAGAAAAGAAAAAAAGAAAGAGAGAAAAGAAGGAAGGAAGGGAGGAAGGAAGGGAGGGAGAGAGGGAGGAAGGAAGGAAGGAAGGAGGGAAGGAAGGAAGGAAGGAAGGAGGGAAGGAAGGAAGGAAGGAAGGAAGGGGGAGGGAGGGAAAGAAAGGGAGAAAGAAAGAAGGAAAGAATGCAAAGGAAGAAAGAGAAAAAGAAGGGAAGGAAGGAAGGAAGGAAGGAAGCCTTTGAAGGGTTTATTAATAGACTGATCAGAGCCAGAGGAAGAATCAGTGAGCTTGAATATCAATAGAAATTTCCAAAACTGAAATACAAAGAGAAGAAAGAATGAAAAAGACCAGAAAATGCAAGAATTGTGGGACAATTACCAAAAAAACTGTGGAACATATGTGTGAGGGGAATACCAGAGGGAGAAGAAAAAAAGCAAGGGACATAAACAGTGGGCAAAGGACGCAGGCAGACTTTATCAAAAGAAGACATGCAAATGGCCAACAGGCATATGGAAGAATGCTTGACATCACTAATCATCAGAGTAATGCAAATCAAAACCACGATGAGATATCGTCTCACCCCAGTTAGAAAGGCCATTATTAAAAAGACAAAGAAATACATGCTGGTGAGGATGCAGGAAAAAAAGGGAACTCATATACTGTTGATGAGAATGTAAATTAATACAGCCATAATGGAAAAGAGGATGGAGGTTTCTCAAAAAACTAAAAACAGATTTACCAAATGATCCAGCAATCCCTGGGTATTTTTGCAAAGGAAAAGAAGTTGGTATATTAAAGGGATACCTGCACCCCCATGTTTATTGCAGCACTATTCACAATACCCCAGGTATGGATCAACCTCAGTGTTCTTCAGTGCACAAATGGATAAAGAAAATGTGGTCTATATAAACAATGGAACACTATTTGGCCATAAAAAAATGAAAACTTGTTATTTGCAGTGACCTGGATAGAACGAAAGGTCCTTATCTTAAATGTAATAAGCCAGACACAGCAAAACAAATACCACATGTTCTCACTCATATGTGGGAGTTAAAAAGGTTGATCTCATGGACATAGAGAGTAGAATGATAGCTACCCGAGGCTGGGAAAGATGTGTGGGTAGAGGGGACGAAGAGAGGTTGGTTAATTGGTACAAAGGCACAGTTAGATAGAAGGAATAAATCCTAGTGTTTGAGAGTAGAGCAGGGTGTCTAGTTAACAACAAGGCATTGTATATTTCAAAACTGTTAGAAGAGAGGACTTGAAAAGCTCCCAACACATAGAAACAATACATACTCAAGGTAATAGACACCCCAAACACCTTAACTTGTTCATACACATTCTATGTCTGTAATGAAGAATCACATGTACCTCATAAGCATGTAAAATATTATTTATCAATTAAGAAGTTGGAACAAGTGAAAAAAAAACATAAAGGAACAAAAGAAATATTTGAAGTAATAATGACTGAGAATTTTCCCAAATCGATTACAAGATACCACACCCAGGTCTAGGAAGCTCAGACCACACCAGACAGGATAAATAGCCCCAAATCTACACATAATTATATCATATTCAAACTGTAGGAAACCAAACACAGAGAAATTCTTGAAATAAGCCAGAGATATGAAACCACCTTACCTGTAGAGAAACAAGAATAAGAATTAAATTATTCTCTTCAGAAACCACACAAGCAAGAAAGTGGAGTGAACTATTTAAAGTGTTGAAAGAAAAATACATTAACCTAGAATTCTCCCAGTGAAATTATCCTTCAAAAGTGAAGAAGGTTCAAGACCATTCTGGCCAACATGGTAAAACCTCGTCTCTACTAAAAACACAAGAATTCACTGGGCCTGGTGGTACATGCCTATAATCCCAGCTACTCAGATGGCTGAGGAATGAGGATTGCTTCAACCTGGGAGCTAGAGGTTGCAGTAAGCTGAGATCAGGCCACTGCACTCCAGCCTGGATGACAGAGGGAGAGTCTGTCTCAAAAAAAAAAAAAAAATGTGAAGAAGAAACAAAGACTTTCTTAACCAAGCAAAAATTAGAGAATTTGTACCAGTAGACCTGCCTTGCAAGAAATGTTAAAAGAAGATCTTTAAGAGTTGGATGTGAGGGCGATCTGGCTGTGACACTGTCACCCCATTGATCACCAGGGTTGATTCTGCTTGGCTGATCTGGCTGGCTCGGCGGGCATTCCCCTCCTCCCTTACCACTCCATGTGCGTTCCTCCTGAAGCTGCGTGCTCGGTGGAAGAGGACGACCATCCTTGATAGATGAGGACCTTTCTTCGGTCAAGGGTATACAAATAGCTGTGGTCCCCCACTGGAACCTCCAAACAAGCTCTCAAGAGTAAAGAAAAATGATATAGTTTAGAATTCACATCTACATAAAGAATAGTATTAAAGAAGGAATAAAGGCAAAATATAATTCTTTTATTTTTTCATATTTTTAATTGATAACAGTTTGCTCAACATAATAATACCAAGAGGTGAGGCATGGTGGCTTATGCCTGTAATCCTAGCACTTCGGGAGGCCGAGGTGGGCAGATCACCTGAGGTCAGGAGTTTGAGACCAGCCTGGCCAACATGGCAAAACACTGTCTATACAAAAAATACAAAAATTAGCCACTCATGGTGGCACATGCCTATAATCTGAGCTACTCCAGAGGTTGAGGCAGGAGAATCGCTTGAACCCCGGAGGCAGAGTTCGCAGTGAGCTGAGATTGTGCTACTGCACTCCAACCTTGGCGACAGAGCAAGACTTGTCTCAAATAAATAATAATAATAATAATGATAATGATAGCAACAATGTTTGCAATGATTACAGACACCCTAGTGTTGGCTCAATAGGCACATGAATGGAATGGTTATTGTGGCAGAGACGGGGGTTGTGTATGAGCCCCATGGCAGGGTCCCTCATTCATCAAGGATGATGAGTGCAGAACAGCACCGTCCATCAAGGACACCAGCTGGTCTGTTTGTGTCAAGTGATCTACACTGGATCTCATCTATTCTGGAAAGAGCAGGTACTCATCTTGACTGGGCTCGACACTTATTTCAGTCATGGGTTAGCCTTTTCTGCTCAGAAAGCTTCAGCCAGAACATCTGAGTATTTATTCTACTGACACAAGGTTGCACATGGCATCACATTGAACCAGAGGACCGATTTTACAGGAATGGAGGTGCAGCAGTGGGCACATGACCATGAAATCTACTGACCCTGTAACACACTGACAGAGCAAGGGAAAAGCCTCTAGAGCACAGGTGCTGGCATGATGACCAGTGAGAATACAATGCCCATGCTCCGGGATGCAGCATATGTTTCAAATGAATGACCAGTATATGGTCTGCTATCTCCTAGGTAGAACACATGGGTGTAGCACATCAAGGGTGGAAACAGTTCTTACCATAATCCCAGTCATCTCCTCTTTAATTTCTGCTTTTGGCCCCACGACTTTGGACTCTGTGCATTTAAAGATCTTGGCCCCAGAGAGGGAATGCTTCTATCATAGGCACAGCAAAAGTCTTATTAAATTTCATACGACGTGTCCCCACCCAACACAGTGGGTTCCTCCGGATAGAGCAACAGTCAAGGAAAGGAGTCACTATCCATGATTGCCTAATCATCAGGAGGAGGTAGAACTGCAGGAAGAGAAGGAAAAGGGTATGTTGGCACCTCAGTAATCACTCAACTGTCTCTCAATGCGCCTGCATTTGATATTAAGGGTAAAAGGGATAAATGTGGCCAGGTGCAGTGGCTCATGCCTGTAATCCCAGCACTTTGGGAAGCAAAGGTGGGAGGATCGCTGGAGCTCAGGAGTTCAAGGCCAGCCTGAGAAACATGGAGAAATCTCATCACTACAAAAAAAATTAAAATAAAATAATTAGCTGGGCATGGTGGCATGTACCTGTAGTCCCAGCCACTTGGGAGGCTGAGGTGAGAGGATCACTTGAGCTCCAGAAGTCAAGGCTGCAGTAAGCTAAGATTGTGCCACTGTACTCCAGCCTAGGCAACAGAGCAAGACCCAGTTTCAAGAAAGAAAAAAAAAAGGAAGGGGGCAGTTGGGGAGGTAAGTACAGCAGCCACAGCCTGAGAAGGGCCTGGTGCTGGGAACTCAGACCACTCAGGGATGAGGATCTCGATCATCCCACCAGGTGAGCCACCATCTCCATCAGCAGAGGTGCCTGCTAAGGGTTAGGGGAATCTAGGTCCGGTGGTTAAGGGAAATGATGAGCACCATTTGTGTCCTCGAGACCAGCTGCTGTGGCAGGGGCTATAGTTTGTTCCTCTAACTTTCCTTTTACACATTTCCTTCGGGAAGACAGGTCCATCAGAATCCTGAATCAGCTTCTCCCAGAACTTACATAAAAGCCAGTGGATCTGGCTTGGGGCGGTGGCTTATGCCTGCAATCCCAGCACTTTGGGAGGCTGAGGCAGGCAGATCACGACATCAGGAAGTAGAGACCATCCTGGCTAACACAGTGAAACCCTATCTCTACTAAAAATACAACAAATTAGTCGGGCATGGTGGTACACCACCTATAGTCCCAGCTACTCAGGAGGCTGAGGCAGGAGAATTACTTGAACCCGAGAGGCGGAGGTTGTAGTGAGCCGAGATCGTACCACTGCATTCCAGCCTGAGCAACAGAGTGAGACTCCATCTCTGGGAAAAAAAAGTCAGCGGATCTAAGTGGTGCAAGGGGTGGACTATAGCGGAGCCACAGTGTACTGCCCAGATTCCACCATCCATACCCCTCCCCTTAGAACTGAAGCCCTCATCCTCCCAGATGCTGGAAATGTTGGAAGCTGACAGTTTGTAGCTGGTTCTTCTTCCCAGTGATTGCCCTTGGCTAAAGACATCCACCTTGTTCAAGGTCATCCCCCCTTCCTGGAGACTGCTCATGGCCAGTGACTGACAGTCAATGAGAAGTTTTAAAGGAACAACTTTCTTGTCCCAGTTTGGAACACCTTGGGACCAGGCATCCCAGGTCCAGAATTCACCATGGGACCAGCTGATGCCTTTGTTGTGACTTGGTTACAGCCCAGCCTGTCTCTGCCCAGTCCTGGTTTCTTCCCTCCTCCACCTGGGTGATCTGAAAAGCACATTTGAATTAATTTTCTGCATACAAATCTCAGACTCAGAGTGCTGCCTACAGAAACCAACCTGCAACAATATCAAGAGTTGGACCTATCCCTTTCTGTGTCATTTAAAACATTAAGATATCCTTGAGAAAAAAAAAATCCCTTTAACGTCCTCTGCTTATATGGAGCAATAGCTTTCTTGATAATATATTAATACCTTATTACTGTTGTATTTTCATCCTTAGCCCTATGCTCTGCTTTTCATCTAGTCCCTAGATGATTAGAAAGCAAGATCTCTTCCATGAGGTTCCTACACATTGCATGGGTTTCTTTAACATGAATTCTGCTTTTTCTTTATTGGGACCATTTGTGATAGCCCCTTGAAAATTACATTTTTAGTTCTTCCCAATCTGTTTTTGTTTGTTTGTTTTCTTTTGTTTTGAAACAGAGTCATGCTCTGTCACCCAGGCTGGAGTATAATGGCATTACTTTGACTCACTGCAACCTCCCCTTACCAGATTCAAGCAATTGTCCTGCCTCAGCCTCCCAAGTAGCTGGGATTACAGGCACATGCCATCACACCCAGCTAATTTTTGTAATTTTAGTAGAGATAGGGTTTTACTATATTGCCTAGGCTGGTCTTGAACTCCTGACCTCAAGTGATCCACGTGCCTCAGCCTCCCAAAGTGCTGGGATTACAGGTGTGAGCCACCATGCTCGGCCAGTTCTTCCCAATATTTATAGCTGTGTTTCCTCATCTGCAAATAGGTGTCTGTACATTTCCTTTGAATTTTTTGTGTTCTACTTTTGTAAAGACTAAGAGACATTGCTGACCCAGCCAAAGTATGATTAACTTCTCTTAAAATTCAAATGCCAGTTTAGGCTTGTTCCAGTAGACTCTCCTCCCCTTTTCCCCACATTCTCTAGAGTATGAGCTGGTTGAGAAGCAGGAGAATGCACTATTCAGTACATTGAGAGGTTCTTCCCTGGCAGTGAGTGGGATTCAGAAATATTCTGGAGCCCCCTTTCCTTGCTTGGAGTGAATCTTGCCCTCAGGCCACCCCTGTAAGGCTCTGCATGGTGTGTGGCCAGCCTGATAGCTGGGCTTCAGCCTGGGTTCCTGGTTTTCTCTTCTATCATCTGCTGGGCCAGGAGCCAAGACTAAGCCCAGTCCAGTTGGCTGAGACTCTGCTTCTCCTAGTTTCTGCCAACTTTGTTGCTGGTATTTCTACTTTAATTCATACGTTGATCCCTGGGCCAAGACGCTGGTCAACAGGATACCAGGAACTCTTGCTTCTCAGAATGCCCCCTCCTCCCCCTGCCCTCAGATCAGGCCCTTCATACTGATGCTGCCCAAATTGCACCTGTTTCCACCCTGACTGCACCTGAGTGCACACTAAGACCTTGAACCTGAACCGTTAGCATCTTGCAGCCTGGGTGAGTTTCCCTGCCCTGTACTGGGCACCTCAGCAAAATCCTCACAGTGAATGCTTCCATACCCATCACTTCAGCTAGTACAGCCGCTTTGACAAATTAGTCCCTGTTAATGAGAATGAAGGCCAGGGTAGTTTGTTCCTCTGATTAGATCCACACCCTCAGAAGGGTAAAATTGCTGACAAAGCAAGTGAAAATGTTACCAGATTTTGAGCTTTTATCTTAATGGGGCTTTGTATGAGGATTAAATTTAGGTTTAGTTGTGACCAAAATATCCTGCCTCTTTGTTTCATTCCCTGTTATTAAAACAGTATTCAAAGCCTCCATCTCAGCAGATGGATTTGTTATTTTCCCACAATTACATTTTCAAAACTTTAACTTCAGAATTGTAGATATTCAAAATGATAGATATTTTACTCCAAAGGAAGAAAGACTTAATTTCTGACAGAAAACAAGCAGTATTAACACATAAACAAACCACAGTGGAACAATTCACTGGGATTTGTAAAATAGAGCACCACCTACACACCAGACACTCTGACATCAACTATATGCCAGAGAGGCTAAATGGCAAGTACCAAGAACCAAGCTGTTCTAAGAATGAGCAGGGAGATAGTGGCTCATCATCAAGCAGTAATAAGATGACTAAGGTCATAATAGACTAATAACTAAGATATTCATTGATCTTTCCAAGGGCTGTTTAGTAGCTTAAAATGTTATATTAAGATATTTGTTACAATTTCTTAAACTAAGATCTCATTTGTAAATGCGTACTCAAAATCATGTGTTAGCATAACCTCTTAAGCAAATTATACATTTCTTGGGCCAATATTAGATTTTATTTTTATTCTATATCCCTGGTATACATACTGGCCTTAGATAAACCCACGGTGGACAATTTACACACAAACGAAGAATCATTTGCATGTATGAAGCCAGTGAATAGTCTAAATTGCACAACTTACTACCACCCCAGGCAAGCCTATCTTTTATAAGATTATCTGTCCTGAGCTCAGTCAGTTTGTAAGTGGCCACACTGTTTTCCTTCAAACTGGTATTCAGCTAAGTGGACAGGCCAGGCAAATCCACTGGCAGATTCCTTCTCATTATGCTGGAACAATTACTGGAATTTAAGGAATGATATATGAAGCAAGATAATTTAAGACCACCAAAGAAGTGACAAGGGAACCATATTTTTGTGTGTCCCAGAAGCTGTCCTGCCTCCAGCTCAACGGATGTCTCTGCAAGTTCAGCACAGGGCAAATGGAGGGGGCACTCCAACTTCAGGGGCCTTTGCTTAACCTCATGTGCTCCAGGTTGGCTCTTGAGAATTAAAAACCAAAACCCACGTTATAAGCATCTTTCAAATTCTATTAATTGAGCTAGAGATATGGAAATAGATCTAGACAAAATTATGGGGGTGGGGGTGGGGTGAAGAAAGGACAGGAAGCCGCTGTCCTCGAAAGTTTCACAAAACGGAAGCGGGGAACCCAGAGTCACTTTAGCTTCTGAACCGACTTCAGTAAATGTTGGTCTTCTTCATGATCCGAAGGAACTCCTCCTCATTCACTTCGCCGTCCCCGTCCCGATCAGCTTCGTCGATCATCTCCTGCAGCTCCTCGTCCGTGAGGTTTTCCCCCAGCTCGTTGGCCACGCGCTTCAGGTTTTTGAACGAGATCTTCCCGGTCTCATCGTCATCAAAGAGCTTGAAGGCCTTCAGAATTTCTTCTTTGGTGTCCTTCTCAGACATCTTCTGAGTCATCACGGCCAGGAAGTCATTGAAGCTGATCTTCCCCGTGCCCTCCTTGTCCACCTCAGAGATCATCTTCTTCATCTCTTCCTTCCTGGGTTCGAAGCCCAGCGCTCTCATGGCCACCTTCAGCTCCTTCACATCGATGGTCCCGCTTCCGTCGGCGTCGAAGAGGTCAAACGCTTCTCTAACTTCTTGCTTCTGATCTTCAGTGAGCTCGGGCTTAGGTACCACCTTTCTCTTCTGGCTGGTGGCAGCGGCGCTGGACTTCTTAAAGCTGGAAGCCATCCTCACGCCGCGGCTGTGACCCCAACGGCGCCGCCCAGCGCTCGCGCCCCGGCAACCCCAGCTGGCGCTGCGCGGGGTCCTGGCCTCCCCCACACCCATATCTGCAAGATCTTGTTTACGCGAGAACCCACAGTTCCCTCGGGTTATTACCCGGTTTTCACGCCGACGCCTGAGCTGGCAAGAACAGCCTGTAGCCACAGTTGTATTCTGTAATTCACCGGCGCTGGCAGTTCTTTCCAAGCTGTTTGCCAGCATCCATTAAGACCGCAGTTTTCCTCGGCCTCCCAAAGTGCTGGGATTACAGGTGTAAGCCACCAAAAAAAGAAAAAAACGAGAAAAAAAAAAAAAGACCACAGTTTTATAGGTTTCTTTAGAGGCTCTGTTTCTCTTTCTCTCTCCTCTCTCTCTCTCTTTTGACAGGAGGGCACTGGTGCCGTTTGGCTTACTGCAGCCTCCACCTTCCAGGATCAAGCCATCCTCCCATCTCAGCCTCCATAGTAGCTGAGACTACAGGGCGTGCCACCACACCTAGCTAAATTTAAAAAAATATATTTTTGTGGAGACAAATCTCACCATGTTGCCCAGGCTGGTCTCAAACTCCTGGGCTCAAGGGATCTTCTCGCCCCAGCCTCCCAAAGTTCTGGAATTACAGGCATGAGCTACCAAGCCTGGCCTCTCCTTTTTATACTAATTAAAAAACCCTTTTGGTCTGGCTGTGACATCTGTCACCATTGGGTGACAGATCCTAAGGGTAAATTTAGGATAATCAAGATTGAGTGTGATCACTTGACATTCAGTGTGGGGAAGGAGAAGGAAGGGAGAACTTAAAAGTCATACTATGTGTTCAACTTGACATAAATGGGAAAGAGAGAAAACGCAAAAAGTTATGTATAATATTTGTAGACGTTTGTCTCCTGACATTACACTCAACAATAATAAAATGTTTCTGGCGTGGTCTCAAATAGGAAATGTAATATCCAAATGTATAATTTACTTTCAGTGTTTCCATTTTACATACTCAGTATAATCGCACTTGAATAATGGTCATAATTTCATTCACCAGGCTTTTGATTTGGAGGGAGGAAAGTCAAAATACTGCATTCTGGTATTCTAGTATTTTTTTTCTCTCTAAACCCCTAGCAGCATATTATTCTCCTTGCTTATCGTCCAATCAGAGCAGTGCTGAAATCCACACTCTGGTAGCCTTCCCCTGGCAGTGGGCACAGGAGATGGTGCAGGACATGTTGGGACTCAGAATTGCCTCCTGGGACTAAAGGGGTCCTCCTACAAACCAAAGAGCAAGAGGAACATGGAAAAGAAGGAAAACAGTTACCAAATAAGCCCACCAAGGAATTGCCTGTAGAATTATTGTATTTCTTTACATGTTACAGAAAATAAAGCCGACTTATTTTTTAGCATTCCTCCCCCCTACCCCAAATCTGAATCTATTGATACTTCATAGGTTACAAAAGATGGCACTTTGAAGAGTTTGGGTTAAAGAGTTTTCATGACCGGGTGTGGCGGGTCAGACCTGTAATCCCAGCACTTTGAGAGGCTGAGGCAAGCAGATCACCTGAAGTCAGAAGTTCAAGACCAGCCTGGCCAATATGGAGAAACCCCGCCTCTACTAAAATACAAAACATTTCTGGGCATGATGGTATGTGCCTGTAATCCCAGCTACTTGGGAGTCTGAGACATGGGAATCACTTGAACCCAGGAGGCAGAGGTTGCAATGAGCAGATATCCTACCACTGCACTACAGCTTAGGCAACAGAGTGAGATTCTGTCTCAAAAAAACAAAGAACAACAAAACAAAACAGTGCTTGATACACAGTAAGTAGGTTAATAAATATTTCTTGAATAAATGAATGGGCAATTAATGTTGGTCCTAAAATACCTTCTGAATCCAACAAGCAAAAACCCCAAAAGATTAAATGATGCCAGGAGTATTTTACAAACTGTTTTTTAAAATTAGCGGTCAGATATTGTTTTACATGGCACGTTTAATTAGCCATATCTCACTATCTGCCCCAGTTTGATATGTGACTTAGTTGACAGGAAGCCTGGACACAGGGTTTCTTCTAACGGCCAAGGAAACTTACGGAAGACCTCCCCTCCCTCGCCTTCAGTACTTGTTGTGGACAGTGTCAACTCAAGGTACACTTCGGCAGGCAGATGCTACAGCTGCTGTTCTTCCAACACTGCAAATCCTTGTGACCTGCTTTCTTCCATGTCAGAAGGCTGGTATCTTATCCCAAGTCCATGCCTTATTATCTCTGTGAACTTGGGAAAGTCACTTAAACCTCCCAGGGTCATGGAAACACCTGCAAAGGAGGCACCATCATAAAGCTTCCTATGGCATTTTCGGTGGGATAATGTACATGAAAGCTCCAGGAACAGTGCCCCCGTGGGACCATACAGTTCTGGGTAATTGTTAGCTGAATCTGAATTTTTCCCAGACACTGTACATTTCCTTTGGCACCCACCCCTCTGCCCAAATTCAAGCCAAGCTATGATGTGTTGGGAAAAACTGAAGTATAGAAGCTGCCTTATACAGAGCTACATTTGGGCCAAGCTGAACTCAAAGCAAAATGGTTGTCATGGTTTCCAGATGTGTGCAATCAACAGTCACAACAAAGGGCCACCAAGAGCTCCCTTCATAGAAACAGTGCCCATAGGCAGAGTCAGCTCTTCGTGGGGGAGTTACTTTATGTTCAAACTCTGACTTAAAAAGGGAAAGGAAACACATTTACTGTGTGCCTAGCATTGGGCTTGCTTCTTACAGTTGTCATCTTATTTGATCCTTGCCATCATTTCCCATTTTGCAGGTGAAAAAAATGAGGCCCAGGAGAGGCCTGTAACACATACCTAATGGTATGTGGCCAATAAAGGGTGGCTCTGGGATTTAAATCTTGGCCCGTTCACTACATCATGCCACCTTCTCCACAAGTTGAGACTGTTACCAAAATACAGAATCGCTGGGAAGCCATGGTACTGATTTTGTTACAGTAGGTAGCTAGCCAGGCATGAGCAGGGCAGAGGAGGGCTCCTCCTCCCAACCTGCCAGGAATGTCAGGTGAGGATCAGGGAATGGTTTGGCGGTTGTCACACTGCCTCTCTAAAATGATCATTGGTCATGGCCACACCAGGGAGAGGCAGTTTCCCAATAGATGAAAACACTTGAAATTGGTCATTGTTAGCTTCCAATAAGATCTCAGGAATTGGGCCAGTGGGCTTGAGCATGCGCATTAAGAGACAAAATGGCGGAGTATGACCTTCTTGGGGCGTTCCACTGGAAAATGGAAGAAAGCCTCAGGTGAGCACGCATACAACTTCTTAAGCGCACTGCACATGCTCACCTCCCAGCACAAGCAGGGCACGACACATGCAGGCGGCTCCCCCTAAGGGAAGAATGAGGAAAAGGGGCACAAGACACGGAAAACAGGCCAGCATATAAAATCCTAGGTTAAAGATAAAACCCGGCACTTGACCTCCAAGGCGTCCACTTGGCTCTCTTCCAAGTGTACTTGTGAAGCAGCCTTGTTGTCTGCGGTGACACCCAAGGTTCTCGGTCTCATGGCCACAGAGATCGAGGATGCGAAACACAAAAGGTGAGGTTTAGAGCAGAATTTTAATAGGCGAAAGAAAGAGAATAGCTCTCTGCTACAGAGAGGGGTCCCGGAAAAATGGGTAGCTGATCCGTGGTTAAATGCAGGGGGTTTTATAGATGAGCTAGTGTGGAGGCAGTGTCTGATCTACATAGGGCGTGAAAAACTGGTTAGGACTAGGTGTGCCATCTGCATAGGACGTGAATCTATGACCGCCCCCACCCCATCTTTTATTATGCAGGTGGGTAGCTACTCCATGTTGCTTCTTTCTTTCTTACTTACTGTGCATGTGCTAAAAACAGAGGGGTGGTGGAGCCCCCATGGTGGACCTGACGGGACCCAGCTAGTCCTTTCTAGCTGTGCAGCTCCTGGCATCCCCTTGTGCCAGTTTCCAGCTTCCTTATCTATGTTTGCAGCCCAGTCTCCTAAGCTGCTCTTTGTTAGAAAAGAAGTGATTTCTTAGGCCGGGCGTGGTGGCTCACGCCTGTAATCCAAGCACTTTGGAGGCCAAGGCGGGCGGATCACCTGAGGTCGGGAGTTCAAGACCAGCCTGACCAACATGGTGAAACCCCATCTTTAAATAAATAAATAAATAAATAAATAAATAAATAATTTTAAAATAAAAAATACATAAATAAATGAAAATAAAGAAAAAAGAAGTGATTTCTTGGGCTGCTTTTTGTTAGAAGGGAAGTTCTGCCGAGGACTCTTGCCCTCATTATCTGTTTAAAATAATTTCTTTCTGTCTCCTGTATCACTTGCTTCATGTTCCTGTTCTAAAGTGGCTTTTTTTTTTTTTGTCTTTTTGAGACAGAGTCTCACTTCGTCACCAGGCGCCAGGCTGGGGTGCAGTGGCACTATCTCAGCTCACTGCAACCTCCACCTCCTGGGTTCAAGCAATTCTCCTGCCTCAGCCTCCCGAGTAGCTGGGACTACAGGCACGTGCCACCACACCCAGCTAATTTTTTTGTATTTTTAGTAGAGACGGGGTTTCACCACGTTGGCCCAGATGGTCTCTATCTCTTGACCTCGTGATCCGCCCGCCTGGACCTCCCAAAGTGCTAGGATTACAGGTGTGAGCTAAAGTGTTTTAATAAGCTTCCTGTCCTGCTCTGAAACAAGCCTCAGTCTCTTTTTCTGCCTTATGACCCTCAGTTGGTCTTTCTTCTGAGGTGGTAAGAATTGAGGTTGCAGCAGACCCGTATGTATTCGTTGAAGGTAACTTGGATATTCGCTACCAGTGATAAATTTTGGTGCCATGTGACTCGGATACTTTCAGCCGCTAACAATTTCCTTCCCTACCCATAACAATAATTAAGCATCTTGCCTAGAAAGATTGAACAGGAATTTGCAGGATCTAAGTTAGGGTCCCATTTGGGGGCGAGTCACTAAACGTGCAAGATGCTTAGTATTTACATCTGTTCTTCCATTCCACTTCATCCCATTCCCTGCTTTCAACTCTGTGTATAAGCTGGGGAAAGCAGTCTGGGCAAAATGCCTTTGGTTGGCATTAGCGAAAGTCTATATAAGGCATGTGAAAATCAGCTTTATTACTTTAAAAGTAATTTTTAAGTTCTAGTGAGACTGACATAAAACGAGACATCCACAAAATCAATGGAGATGAGTGGATTTTTGTTTGTTTTTGAGTTTTGGGGAGACCTCACTTTTTTTTGTACCACAGTGTCCTAAGTATTATGGAAAATCGGTGGTTGATTATCTGAGAAGGGGAGAGGAGATGGACTTGTTTAAGTCCGGTCACGGAGACTTAACATCTGGAAGCGGGAGAAAAGAAGTACTGGAATTCCACAACAGGGTCTGGAGTCAGTTGAGACCAAGAGAAAGGACCCACCAGTTTGCTTATGCTGATTATTTGGTTTTCCATTTGACTTTCATGGCATGAAAAGGTGAGGCTCAGGAGCCTTTTAAACTTTAAGTTGCACTCAGCAAATTCAGCAAATTCCAGTTGCCACCCAAGGCAGAAGACATGCATAATACAGCTTCTTTACTGGGGCTTATTTACTTTCCAGTAAATGCAGAACAGAGCAAATGCAAATGCTGGATCCTGCTCCTACAAATCAGGATAACCGCGCTTGGGCTGTGGAAAGAGACCCCAAAACCAACACTAACAGAGCTGAATGATTTATTCTTCAATACATGGAGTCGGTTACAAGAAATGGACTCAGCAGCAAAAGATTTTACAATCCCAGTGGTCTCTGAATGGGAATTTGAAGTCAAGTCCAGTGACTCAACCCAAGTCTTTTTGGCAAGTCCAGGAACACATTTAAGTGTCCAGCCAAGGGCTACATTATTCCTTATTCCCTGAACCCCAGAAATAAGAAAAGACTCTTCTCAGATACAAAAGCAGACTGTATTTTCCAAAAATACTTGCCAGAATTTCACACGGTTTCTCAAACTTTTACCCAAATATACCGAATAGCAAAGGAGAGTTGAAAGCTATCCCCTGAGATCCAGGGAAACATTTGGAAGAAACCTGCAAAAAGCATCAGATGTCTTTATAATCCTGTGTTTTATCTGTTTAAAAAGTGAAGTTGCTTTCTGTTTCATAGTGCAGTTGCTGCTTCTATGATAGTTTTAAATGACTGACCATTCCAAAAAAGTACACATTGCTTATTTTGTGACTCGAAATGGTCTCCAAGGACACGACCAGGGTTACAGAACCTAATATGTTTTAGCAAACACGGATGTGGGATTTAATGTGGGGCTTGAGGTGAATAAAATAAAGATCTACAATGTTTCAAACCTGTGTCTGCTCTACTTACATACCACGTTTGGGTTTGGGAGTCAAAGAAGGGAAAGGATGGAAAAGTGTGAGGAGGAGAGGAAGGAAGAATGAAACTCCAGAGCATTTTGAACTTGTTAGTGGAGTAAAACTAAATGCACCCAGTGAAAGAATGACTGCCCTCTCCCCTGCTTCCCCGGAGCCCAGATCAGCCCCAATTAAGCATTGCTTTGATGGAAACAGGTGAGAAAAGACAAGATCTATGTTGACATAAACTCCAACCAGAACCTCATAGGATTTGCAATTCAGCAGTAGTCCCACCCTGTAGGTGGTCTTGCAGAGGGCCCACCAGGTGCGGGCATCCAACAGAAGATGCAGAACCAGGAGGACCAGGAGTGGCTTCATTGGATTTTTAAAATATTTCCTAGACAGAGAGATTGGTTAGTCTTTGATCCACCTTTTATTCTCCAAAGGCCCTGGGACCTCAGGATCTAAGGCTGGCTCTGAGGCTGTTAACTGAGAATTTTTCGCTCACCAGAGGTTGAAAGGTCAAAAGCCCACAGTGGTGTTAGGTAACATGGAATGAGCTGAGTGGGCTGCCTGGGAAGGGTGGATTTAGGGATTAACAGAGACCTGGAGAGTTTGTGCCCTTTTTAAAGACACTGACATTCAAATTAAAAAGAAAATGAATACTCCCAGCACTTTGGGAGGCCGAGGCGGGCGGATCACGAGGTCAAGAGATCAAGACCATCCTGACCAACATGGTGAAACCCTGTCTCTACTAAAAATACAAAAAAATTAGCCAGGTGTGGTGATGCATGCCTGTAGTCCCGGCTACTCGGGAGGCTGAGGCAGGAGAATTGCTTGAACCCGGGAGGCGGAGGTTGCAGTGAGCCGAGGTGACGCCACTGCACTCCAGCCTGGCACCTGGTGATGGAGCGAGACTCTGTCTCAAAACAAACAAACAAAAAGAAAACTGTGCAGGTCCAAGAAAACAGGTGAAGCATAACTTGGCCTATGGGATGCACATTAGCCACCCAGCCCTTGCAGTGGCCACCTCTTCTGCTGAGGTTCAAGCAGTAAGGACACTTCTCAGAGAAAAGGATAGAGACAGAGGGAAAATGGAATTCTAGCCTAAAGCCCATCTGTGCCTAGTTCCGTTAGCGTAACTGTCTTTACTAAAGGATAGGCCATACTACAGGACCAGCCCATAGGGGAAAGTGAACTAATGAAGATGTAGCAATTAATCTGTTGGATTTTTCTCCCCAAACCAGCTTGGAAGGAGAGGATCCCACTCTGCCTACCATGTCCCTATGTCCTTTCCGCTGGGACCTCTTTGGGCCTAGCAGGTCCCTAGGATTGGCAGCAAGGCTGATCTAAGTCCAGTCTTAGAGGCCATTCATGAGGTTCGGTACATGGCACAGTGAGGAAGAATAGATGGGGGCTAGGACTCTCTCCCATGCACCCCACAACAGCCGTGTTTCCTGAAGTCTGCTCCCAGCTCAGAGGGAATTGAAGAAGCCAAATGAAAGTGAGAGGAGATGGTATAGGAAACTTACACCTTTTGTGAAGAAAAGACTTGCATTTTTTAAAATTCGGAGAAGTGGATTTTAGATAAAAATAAGTTCTGTGACTGAAATATACATTTGAAAACAAGCTTCTGAACTAAATTAGAGTTCTACTGCATTTCAAAATCCAGCAGTTGTGTCAGCAAACGAAACATCAAAGGAAACCAATAGGTCATTTCAGTCTCCTCTAAAGCAGCAACTAGAAATCCCTTTCTCAACAAGTAATCATATTACAGCCCCTCCTGCTAAGCTCTAAGTAGGAAAGGGGGGTGCAGGCAGGAGGATGATGTCTCCCTCGTCCTTTTTGAGTTGGCAACTGACCACGCCCAGGGAGGTTTCTCATTTAGATGCTGCTTAAACATCTTTTGAAGCTCAGTGGGTTCACTACCCCAAACTGAGGCCCCCTTAGCTTTCTTCATGTTCTGTATTTACTCCTTTGCATCTACAAAGTCTTTCCCAAATTCCTTTGGTTTCTGGATCATTCTTATCTGAAATCCATGTTCTTTTACTTTTTTTCACATGGCACTGGTCAGGGCTTTTTGTTTTGTCTTGAATGCTGTGCAGGGGACAAAGCTTAGGATGGAAACTGGGTCATTTAGTGGTAGTAAGCGTTTTCAATTACACCTCATGCAAAGTGTTTGCCTGCCAGGGTGATCTCAGACCCCACTGCATTACTGTGAGTCCATCATTAATTTTAAAGCTCCCACAGCCTCTAAGAACAGATTTCATACAGGCACACTGAAAAAGAATATTTTACAGATAATGAGGAGAATGAGGTAAGTGAGGAAAGAGGAGGCAAACTCACTCAAATGTAAACTCACATCAAACTCATCTACTGAGTTGGGCTGAAAAGTAGGGGATACATATCTCACAACGGAAGTGTCTTTGTGAACTCAAAATCATGAGTATTTAGTGAATCCTAAGAAAGTGGTGGAAATTATTTAGCCTCTCTTTCTGCTTTAAAGCTTTTAAAATATGTATTTATTTGTATATTTTTAGAGACAGGGTCTCACTCGTCTAGAGTTCGGTGACACAATCAGGGCTCACTACAGCCTTGACCTCCTGGGCTCAAATGATCCTCCCACTTCAGCCTCCTGAGTAGTTGAGACTATAGGCCATGCCGCTATGCCCAGCTAATAATTTTTATTTTTTTATTTTTTTGCGATAAAGTTTTGCTCTTATTGCCCAGGCTGCAGTGGAATGGTGTGATCTCAGCTCACTGCAACCTCTGCCTCCTGGGTTCAAGCGATTCTCCTCCCTCAGCCTCCTGAGTAGCTAGGATTACAGACACCCACGACCATGCCCAACTAATTTTTATATTTTTGGTAGAGACGAGGTTTCAGCATGTTCATCAGGCTGGTCTTGAACTTCCGACTTCAACTGATTCACCCACCTTGACCTCCCAGAGTGCTGGGATTATAGGCATGAACCACTTTGCCCGGCCTCAGCTAATTATTTTTTTTTAATATTTATAGAGATGAGGTCTTGCTATGTTGCCCAGGCTTGTCTCAAACTCCTGGCCTCCAGTGATCCTCTCATCTCGGCCTTCCAAAGTGCTGGGATTTCAGGCTTAAGCCACCATGCCTGGCTTAGAACTATAAACATCTTAATTTCCCAATACAGTCAAATTTTAGAGACTAAAACACAAGCTATATATTTTATGCTTACGTACTATGTAAGATAAAGAGGTACCTAAGAATTTCTGATTCATTAGGGATGAATTTAGAATACACAAAAATAAATAAATTTAAATTTAGCATGCGGGTACTTCAGAAATTTATCAGACTAGGATTAATGTCTAGATAAATGGGATCAAATTAAGAATGCGTTCAGAAATTGTATTCCTGGTCTTACGAAAAAGCAGCTCCCAGAGAGATGTCTGTCTTCTGACTCTCATTATTCCACTTCTGCCAGAACTTGTTAATATTCCAGTGAGGAGAAGGCAGGAGTGTCACCGCTATAGAGTACCTTTGAATCTGAGATGGGTTGTCCGTATTATGTAGGTGATATGTAAATATGTAGTTGGTGACCATATAACCACATGTACAGGGCAGAAGTGTGGTGGGGGGCTTGAGTGTGGGCCCATAAGCCCTTTGTGGTGCCTTGGAACACCAGCCTCCTCCTTCTACTAGTTCCTTGGCCACGGGCAAGCTGACTTCAGAGTCCTATAAAACAAGCAGAAGAGCAATTAGCTCATTGGGCTGTCATGGTGATTAAATGAGATCATCCATGTAAAGTGCTTTAATACTGTGCGTGGCCCACAGTCAGTAAATGTAGTACTTTATGGTTTATAAAGCACTTCTATATACACATACGCTCATTTAACATCTCCAAAAGACTGTGAGGTAGGTTGCATTATTCCCATTTTATCAAGGAGGCACCTGAGGTCAGATATTCTCAGCTGTTTTCCTATTCACACAGAGAACAACACTGGTCTGCTGATCTTATTTATTTATTTTTGAGATAGGCTGTTGCCCAGCCTGGAGTGCAGTGGCACAATCATGGCTCACTGCAGCCTCGACCTCCTGGGCTTAAGTGATTCTCCCACCTAAGCCTCCCAAGTAGCTGGGACTATAGTCATGCGCCACCATGCTCAGCTGACTTTTTTATTTTTTGTAGAGACAGGGTCTCACTACGTTGCCCAAGCTGGTCTCAACTCTTGGGCACAGGTAATCTTCCTGCCTCGGCCTCCCAAAGTGCTGGGATTACAGGGTGAGCCATGGTGCATGACCGAGTCTTCTGATCTTGACATCATGCTCTTCCTTTAAGGCCCTCCCTTTAATCACAAGGCAGGCAAACTATTTATTTTAGGTGTTTTAGCGTCCCAGAGATTATCAAAGCGAAAACTTTCTTCAATCAGATTTAGCATAATGAGTAAAGCAGACACTTTTGAGTCAAACATGCTTGGGTTCAAATCTCAGCTCTGCCAGTTTCGACTTGGGCCACTTTGGTCAAGTTACCCCCCACTCTCTGTACCTATTTCCTTCTTCATAATGTGGCACAGTTTTCCCTTCAAGTCAGTATGTGCACTTTGAAGGAAAGCGGTTAACACAGTCCCTTTATACATCCTATTCAAGGCTCTCTCCAATTTAGTCACTTACTAGCTACAAAGTTTAATTATTCAGTGAGAGGTATATTTAGTGTTCTAAAGCTATATCAATTCTCCTTAATTAACTGGTATGATACAATGACATAAAATAATCATATTTGTAAAAATATTATCATCATTACATTGCTTCAGCTTAAAATACAGTGTGCTAAGGCAAGAATGTGTATATTTTATTTATTTATTTATTTATTTATTATTTGCAGGGGTGGGGGCAGACTTTCGCTCCTGTTGCCCAAGCTGGAGTGCAGTGGCATAATCTTAGCTCACTGTAGCCTTCGCCTCCTGGGTTCAAGCAATTCTCCTGCCTCAGCCTCCTGAGTGGATGGGGATTACAGGTGCCCACCACCACGCCTGGCTAATTTTTTGTATTTTTAGTAGAGACGGGGGTTTCACCATGTTGGCCAGGGTGGTCTCAAACTCGTGACCTCAAGTGATCTGCCCGCCTCGGACTCCCAAAATGCTGGGAGTGAGCCAGTGCACGCAGCATGAGCCGAGCACATGAGCCACCACATTCATCCTAAAAATGTGTGTATTTTATGAAGTATTTGGAGGAGTTGTGTTTGGATGGCAACACCATCCAGTGAACTGAATAATTCAGTGCCAACAGTCAGAACTCTTATTTGGTGTCATGGACTGAGCCAACTAGCGGTGAAATTTTCAGTGTGCTCCTCATGTGCTGCTAACTGTTGCTTACGTGAAATCGATTTCTTTCTCTCTTGTACCGCTCAAGTTCACATGGCTACTCAGATATTTCCGGGATTCCAAGATCCTTCAGTATGTCGCCCCAGGCCTCCCAGGTGGTTTGCCCTTGTCTGTATGGTCTGAGTTGGCTTACTTCCATGAGCATCTTACCCAGCAGGAAGGGGAACATCTTAAAGATTGCTTCAAATCCTCTCAGCCCCACTTAACTACTCCTTAATGATCAGATCTGTGCAGACTTTGCCAGTTTGCCAATTGCAACCTGTTCATGCCTCACCTCGGCCCATGCCCCAAGCCTCTCAATTTCTGTTCTAGGGCTTCTCAGACATCACAGCAGTGTAGAATTAACACCTTGATCAATGGTGGACTAGCATCAATGGATATTTCCCCCTCGTGTCTTCCCATCAGAAGGTCCTGTGGGATTGAGCACCAGTCACCCATAAGAATGGCCACATTCGGGCCGGGCACGGTGGCTCAAGCCTGTAATCCCAGCACTGTGGGAGGCCGAGGCGGGTGGATCACGAGGTCAAGAGATCGAGACCATCCTGGTCAACACGGTGAAACCTCGTCTCTACTAAAAATACAAAAAATTAGCTGGGCATGGTGGCGCGTGCCTGTAATCCCAGCTACTCAGGAGGCTGAGGCAGGAGAATTGCCTGAACCCAGGAGGCGGAGGTTGCGGTGAGCCGAGATCGCGCCATTGCACTCCAGCCTGGGTAACAAGAGTGAAACTCCGTCTCAAAAAAAAAAAAAAAAAAAAAAAGAATGGCCACATTCCAGGTGCAGTGGCTCATACCTGTAATCCTAGCACTTTACGAGGCCAAGACAGGTAGATCATGAGGTCAGGAGTTCAAGACCAGCCTGGCCAAGATGGTAAAACACCGTCTCTACTAAAAATACAAAAATTAGCCGGGCATGGTGGCAAACCAGTAATCCCAGCTACTGAGGAGGCTGAGGCAGGGAATTCCTTGAACTTGGGAGGCAGAGTTTGCAGTGAGCAAAAAAAAAGAACTGCTACCTTAGTACCTCTTTGTTGCATTGACCTCCCCTCTTCCCTGCCCCCCATCCCTCACCCTTACTCCCTGAAATCACTTCCCAAATAAAGTTGAGCTTCAGCTTTAGATTCTACTCTCAGGGCGACCTGGGCCAAGACAGGGGAGTGCACAAGACTTTTGTCTACCAAAACTTGTCTTCATCCTTTCTGTTCACATTCCACTGGCCACATAAAGCTACAATGGAGGCTGAGTAATAGATTTTTTATTCTGGAAAGCCTTACTCCCAGTTGAAAAGTTCATTACTATGGATAAAGTCTCTGTGCATGCTTCATAAAATTTGAATTTGCACAACTAAATACATTATGGATAGGCTAGAGGTCATGACCACAGAACTAAGAGACCTGTGTTTTCATCCACACTCTTCCACCCATCTTCCATGTGAACTCAGGCAAGTTGCTAAGTCTTCTGGGCTTGAGCTTCCTCATTTGTAATTGGTGATAGTCATATCTTTCTTCTTTCTCTGGGTGGCTGTAAGAAAAATGAGATTGCAGATGGGAAAGTGCTTTAAACCTTTAAAAATACAATGGTGGCCAGGCGTGGTGGCTCACACCTATAATCCCAGCACTTTGGGAGGCCGAGATGGGTGGATCACGAGGTCAAGAGATCGAGACCGTCCTGGTCAACATGGTGAAACCCCGTCTCTACTAAAAATACAAAAAAAAAAAAATTGGCTGGGCATGGTGGCGCACGCCTGGAGTCCCAGATACTCGGGAGGCTGAGGCAGGAGAATTGCTTGAACCCAGGAGACAGAGGTTGCGGTGAGCCGAGATCGTGCCATTGCACTCCAGCCTGGGTAACAAGAGCGAAACACCGTCTAAAAAAAAAAAAAAGGTGCAAAAGTAATTGTGGATTTTTGGCCATTACTTTTAATTACGTTTGCACCAACCTAATAAATACAGGTTAGATCTAGTTACAGCCTGTATGAAAACAATAAACCAGTTGTAGAACATTCGATTCTATTGTGTTACTATATTACTGGTTACACCTACAGAGCACAATCCAGTTTATCCATAGGTGGATGAAATTGCCTGACTCGCCATCTCGAGAAACAGCAATCAGCACCAGGTAAGCATTTTCCAACTTAAAAGGCTGCATTGCGTGAATCTCTTGCACATCATCGCTCATCATTTCATCGTTTCATTACTATTTCCTTGTTTTCCAAAAGGTTATCCACCTCTGGAATGTATCCTTTCAAAAATAATCATAAAGAGAGGAAAAGGAGAAAAAAGTTACCCATGGTACTCATTATGTGAGCCCAAGGGACGAAACGGTGTTTTCTCTCCCCATTAATAACCTAAACTTTCAAACACGTAGCAATGGTTAAGGATTCCTTCTGGACTATTTTAAGGAGCAAATTTATTAGTTCTATAGCATCTCGTAATCCTGAGGTATTTAGGAAAACTACATTCTTTGGATTCTGAAACCCTGGCTGTTTCCCCAAGCTACTTCAAACAATGCAGCTTTTGCTGACAGGGCACTCCATGGGCCAGCAGTGTTGTTGAATTGTAAGTAAATAATCTTGAAACAAATCCATGGTTGACACACTGTCATATTATGTTTACTGCTCCAGAGGAGGGATTTATTCTGAGGTTATTGAAAAATTCCATTGCTGTTTGGGGGAAGTGACAATTGGGATCACCCATAAATTAGAGTAATTGCCCTCTCTTCTGTACCATAGATATGATCCAAAACATTGCACATGTACTATATCATATGTGAAATAGAACAGTGCTGGATAAAAATACATAATGCTACTAAATAAAAACAGACACCATGGATATGACAGATGTTTAAATCACCA
Source organism: Sapajus apella (assembly GCF_009761245.1). Lineage (NCBI taxonomy): Eukaryota > Metazoa > Chordata > Mammalia > Primates > Cebidae > Sapajus > Sapajus apella. The sequence continues at coordinate 11,215,655 of NW_022436969.1, read as the reverse complement.
AGTTTGGCTACAACTAGCTTTGTTCTTTTTCCTGGATTAATAAACATGGAGCTCTAAACTGCAGCAGAAAAACGAACCAGTCCAACCACATCCTCCTTTTTAGCATAGGTTTCTTGATGTAATTTAGGTTACCTCTTTTAAAAAATGAATAATATTTAATTTTATTATTTGAGACGGAGTCTTATTGTCTTACACAGGCTGGAGTGCAGTGGCGCAATCTCAGCTCACTGCAACCTCCCAGGTTCAAGCAATTCTCTTGCCTCAGCCTCCTGAGTAGCTGGGATTACAGGCGTGTGCCACCTTGCCTGGCTAATTTCTTGTAATTTTTAGTAGACACAGGATTTCACCATATTGGCCATTCTGGTCTCGAACTCCTGACCTCAAGTGATCTGCCTGCCTTAGCCTCCCAAAATGCTGGGATTACAGGCATGAGCCACCGCACCCAACCTAATGTTTCATGAGCCAGATCTGTCTTTCCCTGTAAGAAAGGCACTGGTATTACAGCTTTCTGAAACTCAGTACCTTCTCTCTCCCCTCCACCCTGGCTCACTTAGGGGTTGGCATGCTTTGCTGCTGGTGGAGGTTGGTGAAAGAGGTCATTTAATATGAAATAGGGACCAATACACAGGTGAGGAAGGCATCAACAGCAGTCCTTTATTTCAGCAAAAACCTCTCTAGGCTAACTTCATCTAAATCACAGCAACACATAATTACGGAAAATCGAAAAGAACAAAACCAAGATTAAACTACGACATCCCCTTGTCAACATAATCGCTTTCCTGTGATACCTTCTACAATCATTGAAATAGGTGCTTTTTGAGACCATTTGTCTACATATAATGGTGGTCACAGAGATAGGAGAAAAAAAAAAGAGTTCCTTCACAATTGTGATTGGAAGAGAACAATTTCCTTCATTTTTTGGCTCTAATGAGTATCTCCTAATGTAGAGCTGAAAACGCATCTTTGGATTCCTCTGGAAGAGGCTCCAGTATTTAGCAGAGGAACAGTTCAGCCAGGTGGAAAGAGCCAGCCATGTTGCACATATTTATAGCCCCGAGGACAATGCTGTGTAGCAGAGGAGGAATAGCTCTGCTCGGTCCGGGGAGTCAGGGAGACACCTCCGTGGAGGAGGAGGCCCCATTTGAGCCCATTCTGGCAGGATGACTATGAACTGGCCAAGAGAACAAGGGGTAAGGAGGAGCAGAAGAGTTTTATGCAGAGGGAAGAACGCATACAAAGGAGCAGAAGCCAGAAGGGGAGCATGTTCAGAACTGCAGGCAGTCTATTTGGTTAGGCATGGAAGGTGAGCCTGTGAACTTGGGGGGTGGGAGGTGAGGGTGGCCTGAGCCCTCTGAAGGGCTGCTGGGTACTCAGGTATGGTGGGCACTGAGGTAGCAGCTGCAAGCCATGAAGTCCAGAGTCAGAGTCTTCAAAGAGCAGTCAGAATCTTGGGAGTCAGTCTTAGAAGGGGAGAGTCTGGTGATGTAGCTTCCTTTGTCATAGATTACCCAAGTCGGGTGGCTGACAGCTGGTGTGGCACTACAGGATGGCCACAGTGTCCTGTTTATGGGCTTCCTCTGGCCAGCCCAAGGGCTCAGGGCCACAGCATGACCCTGAAGCTTCTCAGCAGCGCAGCAGCAATGGGATGGATTCGTGCACTGCTCTAGAGCCGTCCATGGCTGGCCTTCCAGATCCCACCTTCTCCCCCACCTCCCCTGCCAGCCTGGCTGGGCCTTTCATGTTCTCATGGCTGCACAGTATATGCGTTCTGGCCAACTAGACTCTTCCCCACATGTGAAAATCTGGCAAGTTCCCCTTCATTTTGTTCCCCTTTCTTTTTTAATCTGCTCTGTTTTATGCTTTATAGCAGGGAATGCTTAGCATTCAAATAATCCATAAATACCCTCCCTTGTTTCAGTTCTCTTCTGGTGAGGATTCTCTACCCTTGTCCCCTCTGACCCCTCCTCCTCACATGTACACAATAGCAGGGAGAAGAGTACAAATGAACCCAGCTTCAGCAGTGACCAACTCACAGTCAATACAGAAGGCCCCCTTTTATCCACTGTTTCACTCTCTGAGATTTGTTACCTGTGGTCAATTGAGACCCAAAAATATTTCAGTATTTTGAGAAAGAAAAAGAGATAGAGACCATATTCATATAACTTTTGTTATTGTATAATTGTTATATTATTCTTGTTAATCTCTTACTGTGCCTGATTTATAAATTAAATGTTATTACAAGTTTGTATGTATAGGAACAACTATACATATTATATATAGGGTTGGGGACTATCTGTGGTTTCAGGCATCCACTGGGGGTCTTGGAGTGTCTCCCCAATAGATGAGGAGGGACTACACTAGTAATGCATCATTTACATTACTACAGTAGCTATGTAATAATAAGTCTTGATACCTGGTACAGCACACCCTTCTCTTTTATTTTGCATGAATGTCTTTGCTGTATTATTGGCTTTTTGGTCTTCCTTATACATTTTAGAATCATCTTGTCAATTTCATGACAGACCCTTTTTGAGATTTTGACTGGGTTTGCATTGAATCCATAAATCACTGGGAAGGGGGATCTGTGACTTTAAATATTGAGTCTTTATCCGTAAACATATCATCTTTCTATTCTTAAAAAGTTTTGGCCAGGCGTGGGGGCTCACGCCTATAATCCCAGCACTTTGGGAGGCCAAGGTGGGTGAATCACCTGAGATCAGGAGTTCAAGACCAGCTTGGCCAACATGGTGAAACCCTGTCTCTACTAAAAATGCAAAAATTAACTGGGCATGGTGGCAGGCACCTGTAATCCCAGCTACTCAGGAAGCTGAGGCAGGAGAATTGCTTGAACCTGGGAGACAGAGGTTGCAGTGAGCCAAAACTGCGCCACTGCACTCCAGCCTGGGCAACAAGAGAGAAACTCCATCTCAAAGAAAAAAATGTCAGACCAGGCATAGTGGCTCACGCTTGTAATTCCAGCAATTTGGGAGGCTGAGGTGGGTGGATCATGAGATCAGGCATTCAAGACCATCCTGGACAAGATGGTGAAACCCCGTCTCTAAAAAAAAAAGTCTTCTTTAATGCCTTCTTTAAAAAGTTTTATGATTTTTACATATAAGTCTTTTCCATCTTTTGTTGGACTTACTTCTAGGCATTTTATATTTTTATTGCTAATATTAATGGTACTTTTACTTGCATATTCTAATTGATAGTAGCTGGTGAAAAGAAAGGCAAAAAACATGGTATATTGATTTAGTATTTGTAAATTTTGCTAATCTTAAGTCTAATAATTTATAAGCTTCTTTGGGTTTTCTATGTGGACAAGTCTATCATCCCTGAATGGTAGCTTTGTTTTACCCCTTTCAACCCTATTAATTTTTCAAAAAATTTAATGTGCTGGCTGGGACCAATTTTAGGTTAAGCTGGTGTCATAATATGAATTAGGGATTTATAATTTGAAAATACTGTAAAGCTTGAAGTTATTTAACCCTTAGATGTCTGGTAATATTTAACAGTAAAACAATGGATCTTGTATTTTCTTTGAGGAAAGATTTTGAATTACTTCAATTTCTTTTATGAATTTGGTTTAATGATTTCTTTTACAATTCAGTTTCTTTAATGTATATAAACCATTATGATTTTCTGTTTCTTCTTGAACGAGTTTTTGTAATGTTTAGTTTTCTGGTAATTTACTTATTTCATTTATGATTTTGAAATTTATTGGCATAAAGTTGTATATAGCATTATTATTCCCATTGTAAATTTCTGCTACAATTACAGTTATGTCTTCTTTTCTAATATAATTTATGGATACCTCATCTTGTTTTCTTGATCAGTCTTGCCAGAGATTTGACAACTTTATTAGTCTTTCGAAATAACCAATGTCTGACTTTGTTGGTCCTCTTTATTGAAGCTTCCCCCCAGTTAATTTCTCATCTCTTTATTATTTTGTTCCTTTTACTTCGTTTTTTCCCTTCACTCTTTTTAACTTCTTAAGCAGTATGTTTACAGAATTTCAGCCTTTATTCTTTACGGCCAGCAAATTTTCAAGCATTTGTATATTTAATACTTAATAGTAAGTATTAATATCTAATATTAATCTTTACTCTTTACAGCTAGCAAATTTTCAAGTATTGGCCGGGAGCAGTGGCTCACACCTGTAATCCTAGCACTTTGGGAGGCCAAGGTGGGTGGATCACCTGAGGTCATGAGTTCAAGACCAGCCTGTCCGTCATAGTGACACCCCATCTTTTTTTATTAAAAAATGTTTTCAAGTATTTGTATATTTTATACTTAATAGTATTAATATATAATAATCTAAAACATTCATTAATGCTAAACAACCTTTGTTCTTACTTTACTGAGACATTAAATACTTCTTCTTATTTTAAAATTTTGGTTTAACAGTTTAACCCTCAAAGAGCTTGGTTCTCAGTTCAGTTTATTTCTGTACTTGATTTTAATGACTATGATAGCTGAAAAAGATGCTTCACAAAAATATATAAATACAAAACTGAATGATGTGTGTTGTTGGGTACAGTTACAAATAATGTTGTTGTTGTTGTTGTTTGGTTTTGTTTTGTTTTTAAGTGCCAGGTACCAACTATACAAAGGTTCTTGCTAAAATTTGGTTAGAAAATTTTCGTCTTCCTTGATCAGAGGATGCTGCCTTTTTATATTTTTGACAAATGGTTCGAAGTACACTGACATTCTCCGTTTTTAAGAGTTGAAAAATAATCTTTTTCAATTCTAATTAGGCAGATACAGTTATTTTAATAGATGAGGCATATCTTTCAGGCAAGAAAGTTCCACAATAATGGATAGATTTCTTAACATACTCTTCAGAGATCGTCTAGTCTTATCTTTGACGTAAGTGATTTTACTGAGTTTCAGTTCAGCTGATACCTCCTAGTGCCTTATGGGTATTTTATTCCACTCACTCTTAGTCATAACTTTTTATGTCAAAGATTTAGACAGTTGATCATTTGAACACAAGTATTTTTATTATTACTGTATATTTGAAATACCCAGGCAGCGGGGAGCAGGGGGGATTGCTAACCTGAACATCTACCATCCCTTTATTTTTCATGCATGTGGCATTAGCATTCACTCACATCCCTAGGTAACTGAGCCTTTTATTGTGACTGCAATGTGTGGTACACACAGTACACAGTAGGTGCTCAGTAGGTACTGTTTGTATGAACAAATGAACAAATGAATGACCTGATTTTTTTGACTTCCAAAGATGGTGACCTGACCACTTTTTATTTATCTTTGTATCCCAAGCATCAGAATAATGTTTGCACGTAGGAGGTGCTAAATTTTTTTGGAAAGAAAGATGATAGGAGGGAAGAAAAGGAGAAAAGAGGAAAGGGAAGAATTCTGTGTGTTCTTATCCAGCTAAGTTAAAAAGAATGGTTAGTGGGCTTGGCCAGTTCCACTTTGACTTTATTTAAAGCCTTTTCAGTGCTAATTTTGAACAAGACAGTCAGAAAAGATTCCAGGGATAGGAATTACCTCTCAATATGTGAAAATGTTTTCCCAAGGGATAGAGGAAATAGAGAATTCTATTTTCATAAAGTCTCAAGGCTACTCCTAACTGCCTATGAATTGGAAAATAGTCCTTTGTCTTTGATGTTGTTCTTTTTTTCTTTTCTTTTCTTTCTTTCTTTTTTTTTTTTTTTTTT
>NW_022436969.1:11165538-11209868 GCF_009761245.1 Sapajus apella | reverse complement strand
AATTGGAAAATAGTCCTTTGTCTTTGATGTTGTTCTTTTTTTTTTTTCTTTTCTTTCTTTCTTTTTTTTTTTTTTTGAGTCTGTGTCTTGCTGTTGTCTGCCCAGGCTGGAGTGCAATGGCGAGATCTTGGCTAACTGCACCCTCTGCCTCCCGCGTTCCAGCAATTCTCCTGCCTAGCCTCCTGAGTAGCTGAGATTACAGGCACCCACCACCACACCTGGCTAATTTTTGCATTTTTAGTGGAGACAGAGTTTCACCATGTTGGCCAGGCTGGTCTCGAACTTCTGACCTCAGATGATCCACCCGACTCGGCCTCCCTAAGTGCTGGGATGACAGGCTTGAGCCACCGCACCCAGCTGATGTTATGCTTTTTATCTTTTAAAAGATTAAAAGCCAGCAGAGGTCTGTGGCTGAACTGCATTCCTCTTACCTGAACCCTGGAAGTCTGTGGTGGGTTAGGATATTATAATACTTCAATTTACTCAGAGCTGAAAGTGAATAAAGCATAGCAAATAGATGGCTGTTAATATTGCATGCTGTATTTAAAAAAAAATTTTTTTTTAATGATTTTAAAAATGTTTGTGGGTACACGTATATATTTACAGGGTACATGAGGTGTTTTGATACAGACATGCAGTGTGAAACAAGCACATCGTGGGGAATGGGGCCTCCATCCCCTCACGCATTTATCCTTTGAGTTACAAGCAACCCAATGACATTCTTTAAATTATTTAAAAATATACAATTAAGACCGCGCTGCATGTTTATATGTGGGATACACACCCACATGCTGATACTTTGCCTCATGCCAGGTTGTTTAACCAGTGGCTTTGACAGAGTTACACAGTTACCTGCAGTGAGACTCCAGTAATACTTTTAGAAATCAACCCAGCGTGAGATCTTGCTGTGAAGGTATTTAAATAATTAAAAACATTCCTTTATCAAAGGAGTCTCCTTCTGATGGTGGAATCCATAACTCTTGCAGCTTTTCTTTTCAAAACATTTAGATGAAAGAGATGATTGAGTTTTGTGCAGCACCATCAATTTTTTTTTTAATGAAACCTAACTTTGTTCAGAACTTCTTGGGTTAAGAATCTTAATGATTTTAGATTGGGGTACCCAGCTTCTTTTGAGGATATGTAAAGTCTTCCAAGAGCAATGAATGCTATAACTGTGCTACATAAGGGATGTTTGTATTTTTTTGTTTGGATTTTGACAAGCTGTTTTTGTTTATACAGGAAGTTGCAGCAGTTGGCTTCAGGCTCAAATCTCTGAAGATCAGTGAGGAGGGAAACAGAAGGGCCTGAATGCGTGCGTACACACACACACACACACACACACACACACACACACACACACGATCATCAGGTCTTACTCATTGTAGAGGAAACACAAACAGCCTCAAGAAAGGCCCTGAGAGTTAAGATGGGTCACATCTGGAGGGGAAGGTCAAGAGAGGACATGACGCCCAAGTTGGGGAAATACCACCCTCTGAGCATCATTTTATTATTAAAAAATTGTTTTAAATGACAGTCCTCTGCAACAGCAATAGCTTCTGAGATTCAAGCTATTGAAATTCAACCAGACAGGTCCAGATGGTCTGAAGCCCTTTCAGAAGAAAAGGCCCTGCTGTGGGGTTTGGAGGCACTGCTGATGAGATTAACATGCCTCCAGAGATACAGGAAGGAACAGGCACCATCTCTGTTAAGGTTTTGTCGCTGGATTGTCACCCATGGTGAGAATTGGATGATATGGAGAACAAAGAGTGTTGTCATGGCAACAGAAAGAGGAGGTCACCATCAGGAAACCCCGAGAAGGAAGCCTCTGTCCAATAGGCTCCAATCTGAGTGGCAAGTTGTTCCTGCCCAGGGCAAAATACCTAGCTGGATGAAGATCTCAACTCTTTGCATTCTAATCTTCCATTCTCCAAGCAAAACTTATAAGGAAAGACATGTCCTGGCCAGTGGGCCAAGTATTCCCCTTTCCACTGCAAACACATCAGCACATAAATCAATTTTCTCAAGTCTGGGCATTCCTCCAACTCCAGTACCTCTGAGTGAACTGATCAGAGCAAGGTTTTGAACCCAAAGGTAAAATCTGAGGCCCAACTTCCAGGCCTCAGTGATTCCATGACCTCAACTATTCATAAGGCCCTAGCTGACCTGAAAGGATACTGGATCTGACTCCCGTGACCTAGAATGACCAGGAAGGGACCAAGGGCCCATAGTATACAGCCCCCTAGGTTGCTTCAGTTAGCAATCAGTGGTCTACTTTGTGCCTTTTCTGACCTTGCATTTCAACTTTCAGCATTGGGTTAGTCTGAATGCTTGCTCACCTTTATGGGGCACTGTACTGTCTGTGAAGCTTTTCACATTCATAATCTCATTTGACCAAAATAACAGACTTGAGCATTAGGTAGTATTACCGTCCTCATTTCATGAATGAGAAAAATGAGGCTCAAAGAAGTGAGGTGACTTATACATGATCATTTACCTGTACCCAGACATTCTGGCTTGACTTCTATATGACATGTTAGTTATATCCTTAAACCACTGAAACACAGAACAGTTTTTAGCCTCATATTCCTGTGAAAATGTTTTTGTATTTGAAACATAGGTATGTTTATTCATCTACAAATTGTAAAATCTATGACAATGTTAGTATATTGAGTGCATTATAGAAGATACAATAAAACATGTTTTAAATAGATAAGAAAAAAATGGATATTTTAAAAATAACTCATTTTATTCATTAATTAAACAATTATTTTTGCTTTTGCTTCAATTATAAATAATGCTAATTTTTAGGGATGTGATAGACAAAATGTCAGTATTTATGAAAATCTTGGTTTAATACTTTGTAATGTAATGATTTTCAAGTTTGGTCTTCAATTTAATATATTTTTATTTTTTTAATTTTTTTTTTTTTTTTTTTGAGGTGGAGTCTCGCTCTGTCACCCAGGCAGGAGTGCAGTGGCATGATCTCGGCTCACTGCAACTTCCACCTCCTTGATTCAAGTTATTCCCCTGCTTCAGCCTCCTGAGTAGCTGGGACTACAGGCGCCCGCCACCATGCCTGGCTAATTTTTTTTTTTTTTTTTTTTTTTTGTATTTTTGGTAGAGATGAAGTTTCACTACGTTGGCCAGGCTTATCTTAATTAAACTCCTGACCTTGTGATTCACTCACCTCTGCCTCCCAAAGTGCTGAGATTACAGGCATAAGCCACCGTGCCCAGCCATTTTTTAAAAAATAAACTTTGTTGTTGTTGTTAAAACAGAGTCTCACTCCGTCACCCAGGCTGGAGTACAGTGGCACAATTTAGACTCACTGCAATCTTTGCCTTCCCAAGTTCAAGCGAGTCTCCTGCCTCAGCCTCCTACGTAGCTGTAATTATAGCTGCAACCACAGCCGGCTAATTGTTGTATTTTTAGTAGAGATGGGGTTTCGCCATATTGGCCAGGTTGGTCTCGAACTCCTGACCTCAAGTGATCCACCTGCTTTGGCCTCCCAAACTGCTGGGATTACAGGCAAGAGTCACCATGCCCAGCCTAAAATAATCTTTTTATTTTGGAATAAGTTTAGGTTTATATTAAGTTACAGGCTGGGCATAGCAGCTCACGCCTATAATTCCAGCACTTTGGTAGGTCAAGGTAGGAAGATCATTTGAGTCTAAGAGTTCAAGACCAGCCTGGCCAACATGTCCAGACCTTGTCTCTACCAAAAAAATAAAAAAGTTAGCCAGGCATGGTGGTGCATGCCTGTAGTCCCAATTACGTGGGAAGCTAAGGTGGGAGGTTGGCTTGAGCCCAGGAGGTTGAGGTTGCAGTGAGTTATGTTCACACCACTGTACTCCAGCCTGGGCAACAGAGCAAGATCCTATCTCAAAAAAACAAAGAACCTGTGATAGTGTAGTCTGTGTGTATACCACTCTCCTCGTTTCTCCGTTGTTAACACCTTACATTACCATGGTACGTTTGTCAAAACTAAGAAACCGACATTGTTGCATTATTTTCAGCTAAACTCCAGACTTATTTGGATTTCATCACTTTGTCATTAATGTCCTTTTTCTGCTCCAGGAACCTACCAAGCACCCTACATTGCCTTTAGCTGTCATGTCTCCTCAGTCTGCTCTGGTCTGTAAGTTTCTCAGTCTTTCCTTGTTTTTTTTAATGACTTTGGCAGTCTTGAGAAGTTTTAGCCAAATATCCTGTAAAAAGCCCTTCAATCTGTGTTTGTCTGATATTTTTCTCATGATTAAACTGAGGTTATTATCATTAATAAGTTTAAGAGATCTATTTAAAGAATAGCACAGAGGTCAAATGCCCCTCTCATTATGTCATATCAGGGATACATGATAGCCACATGTTGTCATTGAGGATGTTAGCTGTCACTGGTTAAGACATTATTTGTCGGGCTTCTCGACTGAGGAGCTGCTGTTTTCCCCTTTTGCTACCCTATTGTTTGGAGCAAGTCACTATGTGTAGCCCACTCTCATGGCATGGGATTAAGCTCTACCTCCCAGAAAAGGAGATCTACATACAGCTGTTTGGAATTCTGTAAAGGTTTGTCTCTCCCTTTTATTTATTTATTGAATCTTTAATTATATTAGCATTGACTCATAAATATTTATTTTATGATTTGGGTTATAATCCAATACTACATTATTTATTTTTTGGCTCAAAAATTTCCAGCTTTGGCCATTGTAAATTAATTAATTAATTAATTAATTAATTTACATTCTTGGGATACCTTCCCCTTGAATCTGAGTTGGGATTTTTTTCCTATAGATTATTGGGGAACAGGTGGTGTTTGGTTACATGAGTAAGTTCTTCAGTGGCGATTTTGTGAGATTTTGGTGCACCCATCACCAGAGCGGTATACGCTGCACCCAATTTGTAGTCTTTTATCCCTCACACACTTCCCACCCATTCCCTCTGAATCCCTCTGACTCCCTGGCCGTGGTGAATTCTTTGGATCTTCAGTCTAGCACTCTCCAACCTGAGCTATCTCAGCTGCCCTGGTGAATTCTTTTAGATTGGCTCCTGTGTCCCTTTGACCTTTTGTGGTTTTGGGGAGTAGTTTCTTGCTTTCAGGTATTACAAGATGCTCCTCGTTCATCTTGTATTTTCCCTGCCCAGGTCCTGGAATCAGGCATTTCTTCTAGGAGTCCTGGTTTCTTTAGTAGGAGAATGGTATTTAGAGACCAAGATGTAAGCAGTGGGTATGTTCATTGCTATTGGGATGTCATTGCTTCTAGCCTCAATCAGTGGACAGAATTAAGATAGGTATGTACACTAACTCATGTATTTGCATAACACTTGGTTTTTAATGGACTACGTAGAAAAAGATTTCTTACAATGATAGACACAAATAGAAGACTTGCATTATTGGCTAAACTTTCTAAAACAGCATAATTTTTAATTGGATCCACAATTTATGCAAAGCTCTTTTGTTCAAATTCAGCTAGCAAACTTAAATACTCCCTAATGTTAGTCTGTTGGATCTTGCAAATAAATGAAAAAGTGTTGCATTTTCGTATTGTGTATTTGAAACTATTGAAATTTTTAAAAGAGAAGATTTTTTTTTAAAGCTAGAAATTCTCTTCCCAAGTTTTAAAAATGTGCAGATATCAGAGACTTTACAGACGTCACACACTATTTTTGACAACAAAACTCTAACTATGGAAATATTTCTATTCATCCGGTTTCATACTTTATAGCATTAATTTCAGTTAGACAATATTTACTTTCTCACTCATGGTGAACATATCACCTTTATTGGGAAGTGACAGAGGAGGAGTATTTATTTTTATTTATTTTTTTTTACTGTCATAAATATATATCACATAAAAGTTACTATTTTAATCATTTTTTAGTGTACAGTTAAGTGGCATTAAGTGTATTCACGTTGTATAGCCACCACCATCAGCCATCTTCAGAATGTTTTCATCTTGTAAACCCGAAAACCCATGCTTAAACAATAACTTCATGTTCCTCTCTCCCCACAGCCCCTGATAACCACTATTCCACTTTCAGTTTCTATGAAGTTGACTATTCTAGGTATTAATATTCTATTTCTTATATTAGAATATTAATATAATATTCAGAAATCTTTATTTTTTTCTTCTCATATACCAATGGACCCCTGCTCTAAACAGCACAGAAAGCAGTGGGGGTTGAGGAGTAGGGGGCTTGAATCCTATCTTTTGTTTGCATGTCCTGCCCTCCCCAGTTTGGACAGTTGTCTCTAACCCGCTCTAGGTGACAGAGTGAGTCCAGGCTCCTCTCTCCTGACTGCTCTGCTGTCCTCCTTCTCTTAGATTAACTCTTAATATCCCAGGCCCTCAGCCCAAGACAGCTGGCTGGAGGTCATCCATTTTCTTTATTTTCTCATAAGCAGATACAGCAGAAGGCTCTGAGGTGTGAGGCACCTCTGTCGGAACTTGGAGTAAAAATTTACTCAGTGAAATTGCTCTGGCCAGAAGCAGTGACTCATGCCTATAGTCCCAGCACTTTGGGAGGCCAAGTGGGATAGATCGCTTGAGCCCAGAAGTTCAAGACCAGCCTAGACAACATTTAAAAATAAGAATCATGATAAGTTTTTAAAAAGAAAAAGAAATTGCTCCTGGGCTCAGGGCCTCCTGCCATGTTGAGAAACATTCAAAAATTGCTAAAAATTCTTGAGATTGATTGATGTAAATAGAAAAGTTCCTGCAGAGACCTAGATATCAGGACTTTGGCTGTCTATACATGTTACAAAATAATTACCAGCCATTCTCACTGCTGTTATGGAACTCTTAGCCGTAACCTAAGTAGAAACTGAGCAGGCTGTGTACGCAGCTATGTATATGTGTTCAACTAAGAGGTAGAATTCTAACAGGCTTGGAATTATGCTATTGTTATCCATCTACATCTTCTCTTGCTTCATTTGAAAAGACAACCATATTTAGATAGTTTAGCGCACATACATTTATTTTAAACTGTCAGGCAATCCATTTATTCATGCTGGAGTTTCCTCAAGCACTCCTGGGACACAAATCAGCACCCTTCCCTACCCCCCCACCAAGATCAACACTGACACTCTTCTGGCTGAAAAAGAATGGGTTTTCTTTATTTCAACTTACTCATTTGGCAGAAACATTATGCTTCCGTGCCAATCCAAATAGAAAAGACAGAAGGGGGTGTATGAAAAGGGGAAAGGGAGAACTGTTTTCTAATTAACCAAGATATACATATTAGCACTTCATTTTTTACCCCTGTGACAGCACTGTCCCCCACAAATTGATATTTGGGGCTGCAATTGAAAAATGTAAGCCTTTTAATATCATGAAAAAAAACTGTTAAAGTAAAAGAGAGCGTAAAAGAAGTTGGGGTCTTCATCACTACTCCCTCCTACATATGTGCTCCAGTGAATTAAATGCTGCATTGATTCACACAAATCTTTCTTGAAAAGAACTTTTCTCAATAATAAAGCAGGACTTCCAGAACTGTTATTACCTATGCGCAGATGGTTTCCTCATGGTTTTTTTTTCCAACAAAAGCAACCTCCAGCAATGCAAGGAAGGTATCACAGGCACGGATCTACCTGCCGTTCACACATTCAGCCCTGGGAACATGCCCATAATGCACATAAGCAAAGAGCTAGGAGATGGCCAAGCCAGGTCAGGTGGCTTCAGGCTGGGGAGGAGGAAGCATGCAAGGTGGGGCTTGGAAAAAGGATGGTGGAGGGAGGGCATTCAAGGCTAATGAAACAGTGCCTGTAATCCCAGTGCTTTGGGAGACCAAGGCAGGAGGATAACTTGAGCCCAGGAGTTCAAGAGCAGCCTGGGCAATGTAGCGACATCCCATCTCTACAAAAATTTTTTTAAAGAGCCATGCATAGGGCCGGATGCGGTGGCCCATGTCTGTAATCCCAGCACTTTTGGAGGTCGAGGTGGGTGGATCACTTGAGGTCAGGAGTTCTAGACCAACCTGTCCAACATGGTGAAACCCCCTCTCTACTAAAAATATAAAAATTAGCTGGGTGTGGTGACTAATGCCTGTAATCACAACTATTTGGGAGGCTGAGGCAGGAGAATCACTTGAACCCAGGAGGTGGAGTTTGCAGTGAGCCAAGATTGTGTCACTGCACTCTAGCTTGGTCAATAGAGCAAGACTCCATCTCAAAAAAACAAAACAAAACAAAAACAAACACAAACAAAAAAAAACCCTGTAGTTTTAGCTACTCAGGAGGCTATGGTGGGAGAATCCTTTAAGCCCAGGAGTTGGAGGCTGCAGCAGTGAGTTATGTTCATGACACTGTACTCCAGCAGCCTGGGCAAAAGAGTGAGACCCTGTCTCTTAAAAAAAAAAAAAAAAAAAAAAAAAAAGACTGAAGAAATGTGTGAGGTAAAGGGGTAGGGTGGGAGTGAGCAGAGAGTAGCATGCACAACTGTCCAGGCTTCCTGTGATGCTGAGTACGTAAAAAGTCTCATAAGGACTGCTGGAACCAGAATGTAGCTGCCCTTGAGTGTGGGATTAGGGAGTTTATGTTTCAGATGGTTGGCTGTGGGTGTCCAATATAGATTTTGAGTAGGGGAGTGAAAATGTATTTCTGTTTCTAGGACTTTCTTCTCCAGTACTGTGGCTCCTTGAGCATTGAGGATAGAAGGCCAGCCTGACATGAAGAACCTTAGGAAAATTCGTATTAGTTTCATGGAGTCAGGTGAAGGCAAGGCAACATTCCAAGTTTAACTCTAAGAAGTGTGTTCCGACAAAGCATCACATGTAATACAACCCCATTCTCTAAATGTTCATTTTCAAATCTGCTCTCAGTTCATCTTCCCATTTGCACGAAAAGTCACAGGGCTCGTTATTAAAAATAGAGGAGGAGTAAGCCTGTCAGCGTGACCTTCTCCCCACTTACGAGATGTTTGTGTTTATAGGCATCACCAGTGATATGGTTTCGCTGTGTCCCCATCTAAATCTCAACTTGAATTGTATCTCCCAGAATTCCCATGTGTTGTGGGAGGGACCCAGGGGGAGGTCATTGAATCATGGGGCTAGTCTTTCCTGTGCTATTCTTGTTATAGTTAATAAGTCTCACGAGATCCGATGGCTTTATCAGGGGTTTCCCCTTTTGCTTTTTCCTCATTTTTCTTGTCACTGCCATATAAGAAGTGCCTTTCGCCTCCCACCATGATTCTGAGGCCTCCCCAGCCATGTGTAAGTGTAAGTTCAATTAAACCTTTTTTTTGTTCCCAGTTTTAGGTATGTCTTTATCTGCAGCGTGAAAACGAACTAATACAGTAAATTGGTACCAATAGAGTGGATGTTACTGAAAAGATACCCTGAAATGTGGAAGCAACCTTGGAACTGGGTAACAGGCAGAGGTTGGAATAGTTTGGAAGGCTCAGAAGAAGACAGAAAAATGTGGGAAAGTTTGGAACCTCCAAGAGACTTGTTGAATGATTTTGCCCAAAATTTTGATAGTGATATGGACAATAAGGTCCAGGCTGAGGTGGTCTTAGATGGAGATGAGGAACTTGTTGGGAACTGGAGCAAAGGTAACTCTTGTTATATTTTAGCTAAGAGACTGGTGGCATATTACCCCTACACAGAGTCCCTTCTGGGGCACTGCCTAGTGGAGCTGGGAGAAAAGGACCACCATCCTCCAGACCCCAGAATCGTAGATCCAGTGACAGTTTGCACTGTGCACCTGGAAAAGCTGCAGACACAAAATGCCAGCCTGTGAAAGCAGCTGGGAGGGAAGCTGTACCCTGCAAAGCCACAGGCCTGAATCTGCCCAAGACCATTGGAACCCACGTCTTGCATCAGCATGAACTGGATGTGAGACCTGGAGTCAAAAGAGATCATTTTGGAGCTTTAACATTTGACTGTTCCAGAAAACCAAACACCTTATGTTCTCACTCATAAATGGGTGTTGAACAATGAGAACACATGGACACGGGGAGGGGAACATCACACTCTGGGGCCTGTTGGGGGTGGGAGTGGGACTAGGGGAGGGATAGCAGGGGGTGGGGGGATTGGGGAGGGATAACATACCTAATGTAGGTGACAGGGGGATGGATACAGCAAACCACTATGGGAGGTGTATACCTATGTAACAATCCTGCACAATCTGCACATGTACCCTAGAACTTAAAAATTGAAAAATATATATTTGACTGTTCCACTGGATTTCAGCCTTGCATAGGCCCTGTAACCCCTTTGTTTTGGCCAATGTCTCCCATTTGGAGTGGCTGTATTTACCCAATACCTGTACCCCCATTGTATCTAGGAAGTAACTAGCTTGCTTTTGATGTTACAGGCTCATAGGCAGAAAGGACTTGCCTTGTCTCAGATGAGACTTTGGACTGTGGATTTTTGGGTTGGTGCTGAAATGAGTTT
Source organism: Sapajus apella (assembly GCF_009761245.1). Classification (NCBI taxonomy): domain Eukaryota; kingdom Metazoa; phylum Chordata; class Mammalia; order Primates; family Cebidae; genus Sapajus; species Sapajus apella. The sequence goes on along the minus strand of NW_022436969.1, from coordinate 11,199,479 downwards.
AGACTTTGAAGGACTGTTGGGAAGGCATGATTTGTTTTGAAATGTGAGGACAAGAGATTTGGAGGGTCCAGAGGCAGAATGATATGTTTTGGCTGTGTCCTCATCCAAATCTCAACTTGAATTGTATCTCCCAGAATTCCCACATGTTGTGGGAGGGCCCCAGGGGGAGGTAATTGAATCATGGGGGCTGGTCTTTCCTGTGTGCTATTCTTGTTATAGCTAATAAGTCTCACAAGATCTGGTGGGCTCATCAAGGGTTTTCCCTTTTGCTGCTTTCTCATTTTTCTCTTGTTGTCACCAGGTAAGAAGTGCCTTTTGCCTCCCGCCATGATTTTGAGGCCTCCCCAGCCATGTGGAATTGTAAGTCCAATTAAACTTCTTTTTAGTCTCAGTTTCAGGTATGTCTTTGTCAGCAGTGTAAAAAGAGACTAACATTCAATTTTTAGGAGCTGTCAGCTTCATGTTTTCACTACACGAACATTGCCAAATCCCATTTGGAAGCAAGTATCCCGAATATCTTGGTACCAAGGCCAATATATTATTTGTGTCCACACATTTCCCCCAATTTCAGCCTTAGTAGATTGGAAAACAACCAAAATTACATAAATTTGTCATATCAAGTAGGGAAATATGAAAGCAGCACTATTTGAAGACAAAATTGAATATGCCTCATCACCATTGCTTTGCCATTGATATTCTGGATATTGTGGTTGTCTTCTCAATACGTGTCCCCATTTATCTTGGTACTATCCTACTTTTAATTTAAACATCTACCCCACCCAAATGCAAGCGTATGTGACAACCCTGAATTGAAGAATTGAATGTGTGCCTCAGCAGTCACATAGTCTTGCCTCTGACCACCATTCTTGGCCAAAGATTGTCATGTGACCTTATTTGAGGTAGTAGAAAGCAAGGGAAGGCTTACTGGGGCCTTCAAAGAGAGCTTCTGAGGTCAAGCGCAGTGGCTCATGCCTGTAATCCCAGCACTTTGGGAGGCCAAGGCAGGTGGATCACAAAGTCAAGAGATCAAGACCATCCTGGCCAACATGGTGAAACCCCATCTCTACTAAAAATACAAACATTAGCTGGGTGTGCTGGCACATACCTATAATCCCAGCTACTCGGGAGGCTGAGGCAGGAGAATCATTTAAACCTAGAAGGCAGAGGTTGCAGTGGAGCCGAGATTGCGTCACTGCACTCCAGCCTGGTGACACACGGAGACTCCATCTCAAAAAAAACAAACAAATCAACAAACAAACAAACAGAGAGAGCTTCTGGAGGAAACTGCTGGCATCCAGAAATTGGGAAAGCCAGGAGGGAACAGAATTTGATGAGAAGAGGTCATCTTAGATATGATTATTTTTATTCTTCCTTTTGGCAAGTGTTGGGTGCCTATCATGTGCTGGACACCATGTTCATACACTCAGACCAGTGGGGGAGACTGACACGTAAACAGATAATAGCAATACACCAGCAAGGGGAAATTACTGTGTTGTGTGCACAGGGTATTGTGAAGGGACCCATAAGTGATGGGGTCAGGGAAAGTTTCTGCATCAATCACCCAGTAGGAGAAGCCCCAAAGTGGGGTGAGGTGAGAAAGGAAGAATGGGAATTGCAGGCACATGGGACTGCCCGACCCGAAGCATGAGGTACCCACCCAAGCCACATAAGGAGCTGAGACGTTGAGGAGAGGCTGTGACCCAAGCCTTCATCTGCAGGCACAAAGTGTAACAGGGTGAGTGGTCACCCTTGGCAATGTGACCAATGTAAGTGTCCATGTTAATACAGCTGATCCTTGAACAAGATGGGCCTGAACTGTGGGGGTCCACTTATATGTGGATCTTCTTCTGCCACTGCCGCTCCTGAGACAGCAAGACCAATTCCTTGTCGTCCTCCTCCTCAGCCTACTCAATATGAAGATGACAAGAATGAAGACCTTTATGAGGGTCCACTTCCACTTAATGAATAGTAAATATACAGCTAGTGCTTGACTTATGACCATGATTGGTTCTGACAGACCGATCGTAACATGATTTGGTCATAAGTTGAGTAGGCTATATGTACAGTACTGTGAAATGATGTTATAAAAATCTTTAAGTCATATTTTATCATAATTTTCTTTCATTATTGTTATATATCATAATTTTCTTTGTTCATTTTATGCCATTTGTATCATCTCTACACCATTTTGTTTCTTATTTTTACATTGGTCAGGTTTAAGTAAAACACTTAAACCAGTACATTACCAGTACAACTGGTTTAATATTTGCAAAACATACAAAATTACAAAATACAGGTGCATACAAAAATACAAAATACAGGTGTAAAAAATACCATAGGAAACATTTTCCCAATTGCAAAACATATCAAAATATATAAACATGTACGAAACATTTTATTGGCCGCTGGTGCTTGGCTGCGGATCGTTGATGTCGTCATCTGAGGCAGCAGCTGGGGTTACCGGAGTTGGTTTTTTCATAAACATAGTGAGCTTTGTCTGAATTGTATGTTTCTTTTTTTCTTCATAAATTTCATGACACGGACGAAACACATGGTGCGCCATCCATTCAATCCTTGCAAATCGTTCGATGTTTGGGTCCATTGCTTCGAAATGTATAAGAAGTTTATTTAGGGCGGCCGGGCGCAGTGGCTCAAGTCTGTAATCCCAGCACTTTGGGAGGCCGAGGCGGGCGGATCACGAGGTCAAGAGATCGAGACCATCCTGGTCAACATGGGGAAACCCCGTCTCTACTAAAACTACAAAAAATCAGCTGGGCATGGTGGCGCGTGCCTGTAATCCCAGCTACTCAGGAGGTTGAGGCAGGAGAATTGCCTGAACCCAGGAGGCGGAGGTTGCGGTGAGCCGAGATCGCGCCATTGCACTCCAGCCTGGGTAACAAGAGCGAAACTCCGTCTCAAAAAAAAAAAAAAAAGAAGTTTATTCAGTAAAGATAAACCGTCTGATAATCCCTTAGTGGTGAACTTTCTTTCTGGTTCCTCCTCTTCTTTCTCTTCTTCTCTTCTTTCTTCTTCCGCCACTCTTTTTTCTTCCGCCACTCTTTTTTCTTCCAGTTCGATTAGCTCTTCATTTGTAAGTTCTCCAGATTCTTTGTCTAACAACTCTTCAACATCTTCCATTTCACACTCCAAAGAAAGGTCTTTAGTGAGTTTTACTATTTTTTCCCGAATTGTTTCAAGTTCATGTTCACTGTCAAATCCATCAAAATCATTAACATAGTGCGTAACACAATTTTTCCAGATGCCATTCATGCACTTTGTTGTCACAGCCTCCCAGGCGGTAGTGATATTCTTGATACACATCAAAATGTTGTAGTGTTTCCAAAAATCTACAGCAGAGCAGTCATGGCTAGCGACTGTGGTCGTAAAGTCGAATGGTCGTATGTTGCATAGGTCGTAAGTCGGTCAATACCTGTATTTTCTCTTCCTTATGATTTTCTAAATCACATTTCCTTTTCTCTAACTTATTTTATTGTACTAATATATTATGTAATACATATAACATACAAAATATGTGTTAATAGACTGTTTATGTTATCAATATGGCTTCCATCAACTGTAGACTATGAGTAATTAAGTTTTAGGGAGTCAGAAGTTATATGCAAATTTTTTACTGAGCGGGGGGGTCACTGCCTCTAACCCCTGAGTTGCTCAAGAGTCAACTGTAATTCACACCTCGCAAATCATGTGCATCTCCTCTCAGGGAGAGGGAGGTATAGGTGGAAGAACAGACATAGCTACTCTTTGTTGAGTTCCTACTATGTTTTAAGAACTGTCTTTAGTGCCTGGGCACAGTGGCTCACACCTATAGTTCCAACACGAATGGAAGGCTAAGATGGGCAGATTGCTTGAAGCCAGGACTTCGAGACCAGCCTGGGGAACATAGTGAAACCTCATCTCTACAAAAATTAGCCAGGTGTGGTGGTGTGCACCTGTGGTCCCAGCTACTTGTGAGGCTGAGGCAGGAGGATTGCTTGAGCCCAGGAGGTCAAGGCTGCAGTGAGCCATGACTGGACCACTGCAATCCAGCCTGGGTGACAGAGCAAAACCCTGTCTCAAAAAAAGAAAAAGAACTGTGTTAGATGTTATTTCAATAATCCTAACAATTCTTATTCTAAAGAAGATACAATTGAAATTCTGATAGGCTCTATGATTTTTCTAAGTGCATAGAACTAGCAAGTGGTAGGGCAGGGATTTTCAGATCATTCCAGGTCCAAAGCTCAAGTCTACACTTAATTTTGCTTATGTAGAATCAGCTTGAAACTTCAGTTTGAATGGAGCCACTTGGTATTAATTAGAAAGAAGGAGAAATTGGCAAGTGCTATTTCAAATGCTTTGAGCCTCTCTCTGGAGAGCACATTAAAACCCAAAAGCAAAGCAAAAATGTATATTAATAAGATCACAGCCATTCAAAAGGCAATTGTTTGCCATAAGTTCCAAAGAGGATAAAAGGAGGGGAGCCCAATTTCCCCAGTTTTTCCTGCCAAGTGCTCAGGTTCCAAGTTTCCCTCACAGCTCTTTCTTCACCTCTTCTCCTAACACGTTCCCAGTCACAGCTTCACTCTATAAGATGTAAGTGGTATTTATAGGAAATGCTGATCACTGCCAACAAGAGAGTACTCACATTAAACACAATTTAGAACAACCTTCTCGCCAGTTGTTTGTAATAACCTCTTGGAAGTTTGAAATTAAAATCTATATTCCATCCAGCCTTTTTCCCCTGCCTCTTCTATTACACTAAGCCAAGAACTTGCCCTGAACATCCTTCAACTCCCTGGCCCACCACCCTGATGTGCTCTGTAGCTAATTGTCTCCATCCCTAAATATTAGTCCTTTCTCTTGTCTCCTCTGGTTTCCTGGACATGATTCATCCTCCCTGGGTATTTCATTATTTATGTCAATGAACAAACTCTTTGTCCCTTGAACACTCTCTTTCCTCTTTCCTTACCCTATCTTCTCTTAATAACTTTTCAACAAAATATATATAGAATTTCTCTTCCTTCACAGGAAGAGACCCTACTGTTGAGATAATCCAACCTCCTAATTCAAGAGACGAGGTCATTAAAACCCAAAGAGATTATGCAACTTATCTAAACGCACACAGCTAGAAAGAGGCTAAGTCAAATTAAGAAAGAAGGACCCTTAGGTTCTAATTTAATACTTGTTTCAACACCCTGCACTACCCCGATTCACACCCACCTCAACCACTTGGCCATTAGGTGTCAGATTGTGTCTGCTCAAGGCTGGGGGTATGTCCCATTTCATATCTCAAGTGACATGTAACATAGTGGCACAGGAGCAATTGTCTTAGTGGCTTGTCTTGTGGCCCAAATGCTACATATGTACTCATTATTCTGCAACCGTTTCTAAAAGAGGTATCTTCCAAAAGCCTTCTCTCCAAGGCCAGTCGCTGGTGCGTGCTATCCCTTTCTAAGGAATTTTTAAGGGGACAAGGGGAGAATTGTAAATCAAAGTGTGTGAAGGTGGGTGGGCTGGGTGGGGCTTTTCAGAGACAGGGCCCAGAACTGCTAAGCTATGCAGACATTGTGCTACAGAGAATCTGGGAGGGGTGTGACAAAGACGTTTTGCTTTATTTCCATTGCCTTATGGTTCTTTGGGACTATTGTCATTCTAATGAACACAGCAAACTACCCAGAGAAAGCGGCCATCAAAGCCAGAGTTTTCACTGTGGCATGTGGGTCTACACAACAGCCACCCTCGTGCCCCTTTGGGTCGTTCATGTCCTGACATCTGCCAGTTTGGATATAGTCATTCATGGCTCTTTTAAAGCCTGAAATACTTGTAAGTACCAGGAAACAGAGGGCGAGCTTCTGGACGTAGGAGGAAAAGCCCCGGCACCTGAATTTTGTGGGACAGGACAATGTTGACCCACTGTCCAGGGCTGGCTTCATGAGCATGCAATTTGTGCCCAGTTTGATGCTCTACTAGTGGTGTCTTTTAAGTTTTTAATTTTTAATTTAATTTAATTTTTTATTTTTATTTTTGTTTGCGACAGGTGAGCTAGGTTCTCACTCCATGTTTTCTTTTTTTTTTTTTTTTTTTTCTTTTGAGATGGAATCTCACTCTGCCTCCCAGGCTGGAGTGCAGTGGAATGATCTCAGCTCACTGCAACCTCTGCCTCCCAGGTTCCAGCAATTCTCCTGCCTCAGCATCCCTAGTAGCTGGGATTACAGGCTTCTGCCACCATGCCTGGCTAATTTTTGTATTTTTAGTAGAGACAGAGTTTGCCATGTTGGCCAGGCTGGTCTTGAACTCCTGACTCCAGTGATCCACCTACATTGGCCTCCCAATGTGCTGGGATTACAGACGTGAGCCACTATGCCCAGTCAATTCTTAATTTTTGAAATGGTTCTCCCATCTCATTTTGTACCAAGCCCCACAAATCATGTAGTCACTACCATTCCCTCACCCCATTAACTTCCACGTAGAGTTCCTTCTCTAAGCTAGGCGGAAAAAGCTATGATCTTTTCTTTGATGTTTCCCATCTGTGTCTAGAAAACTGTATACTGATTATCATTGGACCAAAACTTTTTTTCCTCCCTTATCAATGCCCAGCTTTATGAGTGCTCAGAACTTAATTACAAACAAATTTACATGGGGGCCTTGAATTTTATTTCTTAGCTTTTCCTAGCTCTAAGAGTCTATCATTCTAATTTTCTTCTCGCTTGTATGATAATTAATTCCGTTAATTTATAGGTTATCGTAACTTCTCAAAATTACTTTTAGAAAGCTTGAAAGACAAATTTCTTTCACTATAAAAGAAAATAAAAATTAGCTGGGAGTCGTGGCACATGCCTGTAGTCCTAGCTACTCAGGAGGCTGAGGTGGGAGGATTGCTTGAGCTTGGGAGGTTGAGGCTGCAGTGAGCCATGAAGGCACCACTGCACTCCAGGTTTGGCAACAGACTGAGACTCTGTCTTTTAAAATAACAAAAGACAGGCCAGGAGTGGTGGTTTATGTCTGTATTCCCAGCACTTTGGGAGGCTGAGGCAGTCGATTGCCTGAGGTCAGGAAGTTCGAGACTAGCCTGGCCAACATGGCAAAACCCTGTCTCTATTAAAAATTCAAAAATTAGATCATGCCATTGCACTCCAGCCGGGCGACAAGAGCAAAACTCTGTTTCAAAACCAAAAAATAAACAAAAAATAAAACAAAACAGGGAGTCATTTAAATTTCAGTTGGCCAGTTATAAAATTTTACTTCTAAGTATTCGCTTTTGGGCACTCTTCATGGATAAAAGAAAGGTATTAGGAATACTAATGCTTTTGGGAAGAATACTAAAGCTATTGTGAATAGTAATAAAAACATTCCTGGTGTATACATTAACAGTCATTTAATATTAGTTTTTTTAAGGTTTTTATTAGTTATCTTTAATTTTAAGTCTTTAGTAACAAAGAACTGAGTAGCCACTAACTAATCTCTTGACTCAATGAGACCCAAAACAAGTAAAAGGTAAAAATAAACAATGTTGGTTTCTCCATGTTGGTCTCAACACAAGAGATGAAGTGCTCTTGTATAATTCCCAGTAAGTCTCAACTTCAGGCTCTTCTGAAGCAGGAAAGAAGTTGAGTTCCTTTCCTCTCACATAACCCTGTGTTGTTTTCTCAATTTTGTAAAGTACAGTGGCTTCAATCATTCACTTTAAATTAAATATGCTCATCCCTTCAGTAAATGTTTATCTTGGACTCCAAGGAACAGATCGCTGAAGTAGGTACCAGGTGATCAGACAGGGAACCAACTTCATATGCCTTCAGGAAGCTCATTCTCCAGGTGGGAAGACTGAAACGTACACTAGCACGTCATTCACCAGATTGCAAGCTTTAACTGAGATTGTCTTTTTTTTTTTTTTTTTTTTTGAGGCAAGATCTGGCTTTGTTGCCCAGGCTGGAGTGTGGTGGCACGATTATAGCTCAGTGCAGTGGCCTCAGCTTCCAAACTCAAACAATCCTCCCACCTCAGCCTTCTAAGCAGCTGGGACTACAGGCGTGTGTCACCATGCCCAGCTTGAATCTGTCTTAAACCATCTTTGTCTAGCACATGACCAGCACAGTGGACAAAACTAAGTATGCAATAAGCATTTTATAACTGACTAAATAAATGCATGTGGCCCGGCTCGGTGGCTCGCATATGTAATCCCAAGACTTTGGGAGGCCGAGGCGGGCAGATTAACTGAGGTCGGGAGTTCAAGAGCAGGCTGACCAACATGGAGAAACCCCATCTCTACTAAAAATACAAAATTAGCTGGGTGTGGTGGTGCATGCCTGTAATCCCAGCTACTCGGGAGGCTGAGGCAGGAGAATCGCTTGAACCTAGGAGATGGAGGTTGCAGTGAGCCAATATTGCACCATTGTACCCCAGCCTGGCCAACAAGAGCAAAACCCCATCCCCATTCCCCCCACAAAAAAAAAAAAAAAAAACATGCTCATGAGGGGGTTACTAATCAGCTTCTCTTTTTCTCATAAATACCAGCTCCCTTTAGACAGCACCAATCAAAAGACTGAACAAACAGCTTTCAGGAGAAAAGGTGTTTTGGGGAAAACCATACAGGTCTATATGTCAGGCTACATCAATCTGATCTTCTATACGCTAACCTTTGCACATTGCCTTCAAATAGGAAAGGAGTCATAAATGATTTAGATGTTACTGAGGTTTGCAGTTAGTAACATAAAAAATCTGAGACAACCTTAATTTAACAACGCAGGATTGGCTACAGATGGTACAGGACACACCTAAAGTGGAATTCTATGCACCTACTACAAATCCCATTATGGAAATAGATTTGTGGGTATGGAAACATTATAATATGTATAGCGCTAAGTGGAAAAAAAACACATGTTACAACCCAGGCCTCCTAACAGCTTTGAGTATCATTTGAATGTTACCATGATTGTGGATCTCAAGGAACCATGGGCTCTGACAGATATTTCATGTCTTTGTTGGTGTTCCTGCCCTAGACTGTAACTGCTCCCTCTCTCCTGAGTTTCAGGATGCGATTGATGGTAAAATAGATGAAACACTTAGGCCCTAAAGAGAGACAACTAAATTTCAGACAAGACTTTGGGTGAATGTATCCAGATTGGCCGTCATGCTTCCAGTCTGAGCCAGGAAGCACCATCTGAGCAAATAGACTCTTCCAGAATCATTTTATAGCATTGACTTCACACTTAGGAATTTATTACTTGAACCAGATCATTTCTGTTGCCATGCATAAATTTGTGTGTGCATCTTTGACCCCTAAAATACAAGTATGAGCGTGCACTAGAAGACAGCAGTTGGCCCAAGACTCCAGAGTTCAAGCTCTGCCTCTGCCATTTAATAGACAGGTGGCCCAATAGAAGACACTCACTTTCTTAGCCTTATTGTTTGTATAAATAATAATAGGAGTCATACATAGCCAGCTGGCCTCATGCCTAGGCTGAGTCCCATATGGGAAAGTGTGCTTGTACAGTGCAGATTTTTTACATGTCTAAGGTGTTACTGTCATCAGATGGTGGTGGAGAATGTCTGGGTGTTGGGAGCCCTGGTGTAAATTCCTACTTTAGTTATGTAACAACTGGAGACAATCACATAAGTTCTTCCGGCCTGTTGACCCACTGGTCAAATGCAGAGATTTGCATAGGGACTTGCTAGATATACTTCTGATATGAAAATTCTACTATGTTGGAAAATAATCTCTGATGTTTCACTCTTGTTTTTAGTTTTCTCATATAATAAAAGATTGAGCCTTGGATTTGGCTTTATGGAACGATATGTGAGAGTGCTTATGCAGAGGGGTTACTGGGGAGAGGGAGATAGAAGAAGGGGAAATGGTCGAAAGGAAAGGGAGAGGAAATTGGAAAGAGGAAGAGGGATTCAATGATACAACAGGCGTTGTAGATTGGGGAAACCGACCACCTGGAACAGAAGGCCCCTGATTATGTGCTCTGAGGAAACAGGAACCCAGGCACGGGGCGGATGTCGACGCTTTGACAAACCGTGTTCTAGTGCTGAGTGAATTATCAGACTCACTTCCCTTCATCCCCAGCCCCACCACTAGCTGCCTCTGCTGTACCAAGTGTTCCTGATTTGGGTGCGGTCTTCTGCTTTTTCAACTTGTTTCTCTGAGAAAAATGACTTACCTATTTTAGGCTCAATGACTTTGATAAATGAAGAATTCCTTGGGAATCATTACAGACAAATCCATGTTGAACTGTGGACAATTTTCAATCAAAATGGATTTCTTTGTACTGTTCTCAATTAAGATTCTGTCTTCTGGGACTCAGCTTCAAAGCTTGCATTTTTTCTCCTCGTGGTCGTCAGAGACATTGTGTTACAATGACCATCTGGACAGCAGAAGACCTGATTGCATCTAGCTCTGTCCTCCAGGCAAAAGACAGTAGGATATCAGATATTGCATTATGTGGTCAAGGGAGGTCAGATAAGTCAGGCAAAGGTCAAAAATTTGACTTATTAGCATTTTATTATTATTATTATTATTATTAATTTTAATTGAGACAGAGTCTTGCTCTGTCACCCAGGCTAGAGTGCAGTGGTGCAATCATGGCTCACTGCAATCTCAACCTCCTGGGCTTAAGTGATTCTCCCACCTCAGCCTCCTGAATAGCTGGGACTACAGGTGTGCACCAGCATGCCCAGCTAGTTTTTGTATTTTTTTGTAGAGACAGGGTTTTGTTGCCCGTGTTGATCTCAAACCCCTGGGCTCTAGCAATTCCCCTGCCTCGGTCTTCCAAAGTGCTGGGATTACAGGCATCAGCCACTGCACCTGGTCTTATTAGCACTTCTTTTTGGTCTGAATCATTTTGGACAGTTAATTTAGTTCTCTGTTTCATCTTCTAAGACATGTTCTGAGAAAGGAAATGAAGTGCCAGAATTAAGTTTATGGAACATTATCACTCTATGGAGGTCCTTTCCATTTTTAGAAGGGAGAAAGTTGGAGATCCTGAAGGAATAGCTTCCAGGATTAAGTGCTGGAGAAGACCTCACTTCCCAAGGGAGGATTTGGAAGTCCCGAGAGATTGGGGGACTTGTCTACAGCCTTCAGTTTGCTCAAGGCCAAGCCAGCAAGCAGCATGACTCTTAGTTTATTCTTTTTGTCTTAAATTTTTTTTTATTGTGAGACACGCACAAAATTTATTATGTTGCCTTTTTTTTTTTTTTAATTTTAAGAGACAGGATCTTGCTCTGCCACCCAGACTAAAGTGCAGTGACATAATCATAGCTCATTGCAGCCTCAAACTCCTATGCTCAAGCAATCCTCCTCCCTCAGCCTCCCAAGTAGCTGGAGCTACTGGTGAGCAGCGGTCCATTCAGCTTTACCCTTTTTTAAGTGTACTGTTCGGTGGTATTAAATACATGCATGTGGCCGGGTGTGGTGGCTCACACCTATAATCCCAGCGCTTTGGGAGGCCGAGGTGGGTGGATTACAAGGTAAAGAGATTGAGAACATCCTGGTCAACATGGTGAAATCCCGTCTCTACTAAAAATACAATAATTAGCTGGGCATGGTGGCGCACGCCTGTAGACCCAGCTACTCGGGAGGCTGAGGCAAGAGAATTGTTTGAACCCAGGAGGCGGAGGTTGCGGTGAGCCAAGATTGTGCCATTGCACTCCAGTCTGGGTAACAAGAGCGAAACTCCATCTCAAACAAATAAATAAATACATACATACATGCATGATGTTGTACAGCCATCACCGCAATCCATTGCCAGAGCTCTTCATCTTGTAAAACTTCAACCCTATGCCCATTAAACACTAACTCCACATTTTTCCCTCCCTGCAACCGCTGGCAACCATTGCACTTCTGGTCTCTATGAGTTTGCTGACTCTAGGTACCTTCTATAAATGGAATTATACAGTATTATCTTTCTGTGACTGGCTTATTTTACTTAGAATAATGTTCTCAGTGTTCACCCATGTTGTAAAATATCTCAGAATTTTCTTCCTTTTTTAAGGCTGAATAATGTTCCCTGGTATGTATACATCATGTTTTGCTTATTCATTCATCAGATGAACACCTGGGTTGCTTCTGTGTTTCAGCTATGATAGTAGCTCATTCTTTTTTTCCTACCACATGGCAAAGCCTGTTGGGTTAAAAAGAATTTTGAGCCTGAAAACCTAACATGTCACAGGTAGTGTTATGGAAAGACATCACCAAGTCAACTTGACTGCATCTAAACAAGCCTTTGTACTGAAGTCTGAAGAAATAAGTGTAAAAAAGGATTATCTAAAAGATACCTCTTTCAAGAAAATGCAACCTTTATGAATAGATTATTACCCTACAAAAGGACATCTATTGAAGCCGAAAAATTGAGTGGTAAGGTCGGGCGCAGTGGCTCATGCCTGTAATCTCAGCACTTCGGGAGGCCAAGGTGGGCGGATCACCTGAGGTCGGTAGTTCAAGACCAGCCCAGGCAACATGCCGAAACCCCGTCTCTACTAAAAATGCAAAAATTAGCCAGGCATGGTGGTGCGTTCCTGTAGTCTCAGCTACTCAGGAGGCTGAGGCAGGAGAATCGCTCAAACCAGAGAGGCAGAAGTTGCAGTGAGCAGAGATCACTCCAATGCACTCCAGTCTGGGTGACAGAGTGAGACTCCATCTCAAAAAAAAAAAAAAAAAAAAAAATTGAGTGGTAAAAAGCATGAGTTCCAATGGGATTTGAGTTCTGCTCCTCTGTCGTCCCATTAAAGCCCTCAAGCCTCAGTGTCTACAGCTTTAAAATGAGGGGAATAATATTATCTACTTTATTGGGCCCAAAATTAAATGACATTATACATGTAGAGTGTTTTGCCTAGTGCCTGGCACATTACACATGCTTAATAGGCACTCACTATTACTATCATTCTAGTTATTAATTTATAGGGTAGCCAAATTTCTTCATTGCACAAATACATTTTTAGTGTGCCAGGTACTGAGGATAAAACAGTGTGTATAATACAATGTTTGACTTTGAAAATAAAAACAGATTGTTATAAGGCAGTGAAAAGGCTAAGTTGGAGCCCCAAGGAAGGGTATTGGCTTGGTTTGGTCAGGTCTGAGGGTATCTTTCCTGGAGAAGAGCATATCCAAGTAAGCAGTAGGTAGCAGTGGCTAAAGGGGCCGAGAAAGGAGAGGGTGAGGGGATCCCACAGTGGAGAATGCTGGGAAGGGGTCAGGGCTGGAGAGTGGCAAGTAAGCGGGGAAGGCAGTGGGCTGGAGCCAGGTCCTGAGTCCCAACTGCTTCCTTAATGGTGCTTTCTGTATGCATTTTAAAAATTATAGTTTTGGCCGGGCGCGGTGGCTCACGCCTGTAATCCCAGCCCTTTGGGAGGCCGAGGCGGGTGGATCACGAGGTCAAGAGATTGAGACCATCCTGGTCAGCATGGTGAAACCCCGTCTCTACTAAAAATACAAAAATTCAGCTGGGCATGGTGGCGTGTGCCTGTAGTCCCAGCTACTCAGGAGGCTGAGGCAGGAGAATTGCCTGAACCCAGGAGGCGGAGGTTGCGGTGAGCCGAGATCGCGCCATCTGGGTAACAAGAGCGAAACTCCGTCTCAAAAAAAAAAAAAAAAAAAAAAAAAAAAAAAAAAATTATAGTTTTAATGAATTCTGTTTAATAGATTTATTAAGTGTGTAGATTAAAGGCAGTAGCCAGGCTAAAATGTGTCCTGGAAGTAGTATGTTTCTATTTACAGATTGATCACCTGGTTCAAGAGTAAGCCAAGAAGAGTTGTAATTTGAAAAAAATCAAAGTTGTTAATACAACAAGAAAAAGTATTCACAAGGAAAGAAGGAAGAAAGGAGAGAAAGAGAAAAGGAGAAAGGGAGGAAAGAAGGAATGAAGAGAGGAAGGATGAGAAGGAGGAAGGGGAGGGAGGAAGGGGGAGGGAGGAAAGAAGAAAAGAAGGGAGGAAGAAAAGGAAGACTGTTCTTGGAAGTGAGAGTATGCTACAGAAGCTGTTTCCTTTTCTGCATTATTGGTTTTGAACATTTTTTTGTATTTTAGATAGCTTTATTTTATTTAATTTTTAATTTTTATTTTTCTTAGAGACAGAGTCTCTGTCTCCCAGGATGGAGTGCAGTGGTATAATCATAGCTCACTGCAGCCTCAAACTCCCGGGCTCTTGTCTCAGCCTCCTGAGTAGCTGGGACTATAGGTACAAGCCATCATGTCTAACTAAGATTTAGTTCATTTTGGTTTTGTAAGGAACATTTTAATAATTGGTACTCAAATTCCTACTAATGCTGTAATTGTGAAAATGAGACTAATTTCATAGCCATTGATTCTCATGAGCTATCTTTCAAACCCCTGAGGAGTCTGGTATCAAATAAACAGAATTAACAAAACTCTGCCCAAAGGGACTGCCTGCAGATGCCTTTGTCTTTCAGAGTCATTAAGGCAAAGTTCTGAAGCCTGGTGATCTTTCAAGTATGCTCACATGATTTCAATCTTTCATTCATCAAATGTACCTCACTAGAGGTGAACCAGGCATTTTTATTACTAGTGGCTTTCTTCCACAGCATGTTAACATTTTGATTTGAATGTCCCTAAAATTTAAAGATGTTAACATTATTTTGGGTTCAAATGATTTGCCAAACTTGAGAATTTCAGATGGCAAGCGGGTTAGGACTCAACATAGGGCTGAACGCAAAGTGAACTTACCTCTCATGTGTAGCACATTGTGGCCTCTGTAGAGATCTCTGGACTCCCCTGGAGACTGCCTTCCTCCTTCCCTGACTTCTCAGGACTGCTTACAAATCTCCCTCACAGCATGAATGCCCCTAAGACTATCTGCTACCTGCCAATCTCTGCCACTAAACAGTCAAATCCCCCAGGGCCTTTGGAGCTACCCTCAGCATCTAGAACACTGTCTGACACCAAATGGATCATGAAGGGAAATGTGTTAGTTTCTCAAATGAATGAGTGACTCCAGACAACCAGGGACTGTTATCTGAGTAAACTCACTCCATTGTAGGCTTTGTCTAGCAGTCTGTCTTTATCTCTAACTTAATCTAAGACCAGTGAATAAAATAATGTCATCATTTGCAACTCCACTTAGATACCTTTGATCTGATAACCAAGATTTCCTTCTGTTGAACCACAGCCAAATATTTGATCAACATCATCATTCATCATCTTTCCCCTTTCTCCAACTAAAATTATTGCACTGAAATTTCTTCAATCCAAAAAGTTAGTTAAAGGACTTTTTACAATGTGAGCCATGTTTCTGTCTCTGTGGATTATGGTGACTCAAGATGTGAAGATGGACACAGCCACAGCTGCTCCAACTGTGACACTGGAGCAGTGAGGTTGGGTGTGTGTCAGTGCGGGCTTCATGAAGGAGGCAGAGGGATACGACATCAGAGCAAGGAACTCATCTGAGAGTGCAGGGTGTGATGAAATCTGGTTTGCATCTCTAAGCAGATTGGTGCAGAAGCAATTAAGAGCTGGCTATTCGAAAGAACAGTAGGTTATAAAACCCAGCAGGTCCAGGCTCACAGCGCTAAAAGGGATCACAGATTCCATCATCCACACACGATTCCCCTCTACAGTGTCCCCAGCTGGTTGGGTGGTGATCGGCTGACAGCAGGAAGAGTACAGACGCTAAGGCTTAAGACTAGCCTTGGAAGGGTAGATGCTCATCCGAAACCCCAGCCTCCAGATGGAGTCCTTAATTTTGAAGCAAACTCCTGTCTCAATGGGAAGCTTCCTAAAATTTCATCTAGAGCAGAAACTGAACTTAGGGCTCACTTTGCCCTGGTCCTTCAGGAATCAGGGACTTGGTAGTGAAGCAGCATTGTTGTCTGGGGTATATACCCAAGATTCATTATCTCATGGCCATGGAAAACTAGGACGCAAACACACAGAGTGAGATTCAGAGCAGAAGTTTAATAGGCAAAAGAAAGAGAAGAACTCTGAACAGAGAGGGGTGCCAGAGAAAATGATTTGCCGCTTCTGCAGTGCATGCAGAAGGTTTTATAAATGAGCTTGAGGAAGCGGTGTCTGATTTACATAGAGCCCAAAAGATTGGTTGGACCAGGTGTGTCATTTGCATAACACATGAATAAGCTGGCGGTCCCACCCTAATCTTCTATTATGCAGATGGATGGGTTCTCTCTCTTGTTGCCTGGTTCTTTACTATAAACGTAGTGACAAAGAAAAGGGAAGATGGAGCCTCCATGTTGAACACACACCTGGCCCTCAGGTAGCCCTTTTCTATTGGCACAGCTGCTGGCATTTACCCATGCAAGCTTCCAGCTTGCTTATCCTATGCCTGCAGCTCGATTTTTCAGGCTGCCTTTTATTAGAAAATAAATGATTCAGGAGCTGCTTTTTTTATACAAGGAAACTTCACAGATGGCTCTGTTGCCCTTACTATCTACCTAAATAATTTCTTTCTAGCTCCTGTATCAGTAACCCCTGTCTAAGAGGTAAGGGAGGGTGACAAAGAACAACCTTGTCAGTCTAGATATTCGTGGGGCTCATACCCCTCAAGAGGCCAACACTATCAACACTATCAACAATCTTAAGCAATTTAGGACTGCAGATTATTAGAGAGTGCACTGTTGCCCTGTTAGACAAGAATAAAAGGCTTTGGTGGAGAGATCATTGAATAAGTCAATAGTATAGACACAGGCATTTGAACTGATCACCAAAGATGAGGCCCTTTAAAAAACATCTGAAGAACTGATCTTCGACAATAGCAGGCATTTATTGAGAGATCACTGTGTTTTAAGTACCTTCCATAAATCATTTTATTTAATCATCATAACAGTTCTATAAGGGATGTATTTTTTTTTTTTTTTTTTTTTGAGACAGAGTCTTGCTCTGTTGCCAGACGCCAGGCTGGAGTGCAGTGGCGGGATCTCAACTCACTGCAACCTCCCCCTCCTGGGTTCAAGCAATTCTCCTGCCTCAGCCTCCCAAGTAGCTGGGATTACAGGCACGTGCCACCATGCCCAGCTAATTTTTGTATTTTTAGTAGAGACGGGGTTTCACCATGTTGGCCAGGATGGTCTCGATCTCCTGACCTCGTGATCCGCCTGCCTCGGCCTCCCAAAGTGCTGGGATTATAGGCGTGAGCCACTGCGCCCAGCCAGGGATGTATTATTAACCCTGATTCTTTGATGAATGTGGAATTCAAAGAGATTAAGCAGATTGTTCAGTGTCACTCAGCTAACAAATGGTATAGCCGGAATTCAAATTCAGGATGCATTACTGCAAAGCCTATTCTCTGCACCCCTGCACCAGGGGATCCACAGCTAGAGTATCCAACTGAGCATCCCCAGTGAGATGGAAGAGCATGTCAATAGATTTATTCAAATAACAACTTTGTTGACAGCCAGTCAGCAGAATAGTGAGGTACTTGTACTTTAATCACTTCAAATGTATCACCCCCAAATCTGTATTCAGCAGTGTTCAGCAAACACAAAAAATTGAGAACCACCTCTATATACTATGAAAAACAAAACAAAACAAAAGTCAGGTTACTATAATGGAGGATTCAGAAAGTACACAAATAGTTGCCAAAGGGAATTTCAACTAAATGAGTTTTTGTTTTTTAAATAGGTAAGGAAATAAGATTAAGAATATTACACACTCTTGAGATAATCCTTGCTTGGTATGTTTTCTTAAGAACCCGTGTAATTTTACTTTATCAGTAAGATTATGGCTCCGTTGAAATACCGTTAAAGTGGCAGAATAAATGTTTCAAATGTGTTTTTAGCAACAGTAAGTTTACTAATATATAAAAACATATGAATCAGGAAAGGAAGGAGGAAAAAGGACTGTTTTTTGCCCTAAAACAAATTAGAAAAGTTTTCAAATTTACAAATATTTCAATGAGAAAACCATTTTCTTCTCTCTCTCTCTCTCACACACATACACACGTGTACACACACAAACAAACAGAGGATCTTTGAAAATTCTCACTTTTAACATATGAATTGCAGTTGGGAATAATGCACATTTAATTGGTGAAACTTACATGACTCTACATTTTTTTTAATTTATTTTTTATTTTTTAAAGATGGGGTTTTACCATGTTGGTCAGGCTGGGCCTGCCTTGGCCTCCAAAGTGCTTGGATTACGGGCATGAGCCACCGCGCCTGGCCCCCGACTCTACACTTTTTTTAAGAGACAGGGTCTCATTCTGTGGCCCAAGTGCTAAGATCAAAACTCACTGCAGCCTAAGTAGCCTTCAGTGTAAGCCTCTGTGACAGACTCCTATTAAGCTTATAGTTTTGTAGCTGATATGGTTTGGATTTGAGTCTCCCTTCAAATCTCATGTCGAATTGTAATTCCCAATGCAGAAGGAGAGGCCTGGTGGGAGGTGCTGTCTATAGCTTACTGGTGTTAACCGTAGACACAGTTTAGGTTGGATCTGAGCGTGGGAAAGAAAGTGGAGTTTGCTGAAGGCCAGTTTGTCCTCCATGACCTGCATTATCAGTGGGTTGAGGTTTGCTTTCCCTGGAAGATGCCTCATTTCTTTTCCCCATGGACTCACTTTGTAGTTGCTTATGCTACCTTGACTCATGACTCATGAATCAGAGACTCTACATCCTGGGATGCTGGTTGTTTTTTGTTTTCTTTTGTTTTAAGAAATAGGGTCAGCCGGGCGCGGTGGCTCACGCCTGTAATCCCAGCACTTTGGGAGGCCGAGGCGGGTGGATCACAAGGTCAAGAGATCGAGACCATCCTGGTCAACATGGTGAAACCCCGTCTCTACTAAAACTACAAAAAATTAGCTGGGCATGGTGGCGCGTGCCTGTAATCCCAGCTTCTCAGGAGGCTGAGGCAGGAGAATTGCCTGAACCCAGGAGGCGGAGGTTGCGGTGAGCCGAGATCGCGCCATTGCACTCCAGCCTGGGTAACATGAGTGAAACTCCGTCTCAAAAAAAAAAAAAAAAAAAAAAAGAAATAGGGTCTTGCTCTGTCCCCCAGGCAGGAGTGCAGTGGTGCAATCACAGCTGAGTGCAGTGGTGTGATCACAGCTCACTGCAGCCTTGAACTCCTGGGCTCAAGTGGTCCTCCTACCTCAGCCTCCCAAGGAGCTGGGATTACAGGCATGTGCGGCCATACCTGGCTTTTTTGTTTTTCTTTTTTTAGACATAAGGTCTTGCTGTGTTGCCCAGGGTGGTCTCAAACTCTTGGGCTCAAGCAGTCCTCCTGCCTCATCCTCCCAAAGTGCTGGGATTATAGACGTGAGCCACTATACCCTGCCCTCACTGGGTCTTATGTGTCTTTGGGGCCAACCTCTCACTAGCTGCAATGATCTATCAGTAATTAACTGTGAAGCTCCCTCTCCCCCTTTTAAAAATAAGTCTCTTGCTATAAATCTACCAAACATAGCTGGATAGATGTCCTCAAAATCTAAAGAGCTGCCGGGCGCGGTGGCTCAAGCCTGTAATCCCAGCACTTTGGGAGGCCGAGGCGGGTGGATCACGAGGTCAAGAGATCAAGACCATCCTGGTCAACATGGTGAAATCCCGTCTCTACTAAAAAAATACAAAACATTAGCTGGGCATGGTGGCGCGTGCCTGTAATCCCAGCTACTCAGGAGGTTGAGGCAGGAGAATTGCCTGAACCCAGGAGGCGGAGGTTGCGGTGAGCCAAGATCGCGCCATTGCACTCCAGCCTGGGTAACAAGAGCGAAACTCCGTCTCAAAAAAAAAAAAAAAAATCTAAAGAGCTTGCTCACATACACAGGCCTGTAAAAAAGAAAGCCAAGTTCCAAAAATAATCTGCACAAACTGATTTTTATTTCCACTTTTTCTTTCCTTGAGCTCCATTTTCACATTGCTGCCCTTCTTAGAAGCTAGTTCTCACTGGTCATTATAGAAATGATATGTCTGGTAAAATCATTACACATTTCATTTAGAAAGTAAGATGGAAAATACTTCCTTCTGAGGAGGTACAAGTTCCATTTAGGGCCAAACATTGAAAGGCCAGCCTCACTTCTCATAAAATCCAATCCTCTTTTTTCCTTAGATGACTTTTCCTCATCCTTTGGGATTTCATGCCAATGCTACTTCCTCCTGCAAGCCTTTTCTAATATATAAAAACTGCTGGCCAGGCATGGTGGCTCACACCTGTAATCCCAGCACTTTGGGAGGCTGAGGCAGGTGGATCATGAGATCAGGAGTTCGAGACCAGCTTGGCCAACACAGTGAAACCCTGTCTCTACAAAAAAAAAAAGAACACTGCTAAGAGTTCTATGCATTGTCTTAGTCTCTTATCTCATTTTAATCCTCAAACTAACCTGAGGGGTAAGTTACTACCGGTATCTCTATTTCATAGTTGAGGAGGCAGAGTACAGGGCAGGCAAGTTAGTTGGCAGAACTGGCATTCACACACAGGTGATGTGACTTCAGAGCTCTTACTCCTAACTGCTACACTATCCTACTTCCCAAAGTACTACTTGCTCTCGAAGCACTGTTGTTTCTTCTACTGCAACACTTGTAGTAAATGTTAGTGGGGTGTCAGCCGATCCCCCATCTCCCACCCCTTTCCTAACACCTTTCTATTTCAGTCTGGTTACACAATCTCCATCCCTGGCCCCAAGGGTGAAACACATGATATAGGCTAAGCCAATCAACGTGTTTCCTCCCATTATGCACAGTGATTGGTTGGGGTAGGGATATGCTAGGGCTGACCCAATCAGAATTCATCTTGAGACTCTGGTCAGGATGCAGGGAATGGGATGCAGATTCCTTCTTCCCTGCTTTATGTGAATCACACAGCTTTAGAAGTTGCTTGCAGCCATCTTGGGATTATACAGAACTGTGATGACGGAAGAGATTATCATGGAACCAGAGCTGAGAAATAAAGAGAAAAAAGTGCTTGATCTTGTCACATGCTTTGAGCTGCCTGGATCAAGTCTTTCTGAAGCCGGCCTACATCTGAACTTCACAGGTATATGCAAATTTCCTTAGTTATTAACCCAATTGGAATTGGGTGTTGTTTCTTGTATCCAAAAGCTTCTTATCAGCGTTTACACATGGTATTTTTCTTGTCTTTTTTTTTTCAAGACACAGTTTCTCTCTGTTGCCCAGGCTGGAGTCCAGTGGCTGATCTTGGCTTACTGCAACCTCCGCCTTCTAGGTTCAAGCAATTCTCCTGCCTCAGCCTCCTCAGTAGCTGGGATTACAGGTGCCCACCACCATGCCCAGCTAATTTTTTGTATTTTATTAGAGATAGGGTTTCACCGTGTTGCCCAGGTTGGCCTTGAACTCCTGAGCTCAGGCAATCTGCCCGCCTTGGTCTCTCAACTTGCTAAGATTACAGGCATGAGCAACCACGCTCAGCCTTTCCTTGACTATTTAAATGCTTTTTTCTCCCCAGTAAACACTAAGATCCTTGAGGGCTGGAACCACCACTGTCTTTTCACAATTGTGTTTCTGGTAGAGGTTGGATGAATATATGTCAAATGAGTGAAATGAATGAACAGCAGATTTTCTTGGGCAGTGAGTGACCTGAAACATACTTTCAGTTTGCTTAGATTTCATGTCATTGACAGGTGCTTGAAATCTCCAACTGGAACCTGAAAAGTTTGAGGTAGTCAAACCAAGCAAAGAGACTGAAAGGAATTTTCCAATTTCCAAACTATTTCAACTGTACTACATTAGCTAAGTTCTGTATTGAATGGGTTTTTAAATCCTTAAAACAACAATACCAAAAAATCCAAACAACTGCAAATGAAAGGCTCCCATTGGAATAAAACTATAATCAAGTACTTTAAACAAAAATATAAATACTATATTGTCTAAAGTAATTGCGTAAAATATAAACTTGCAGTAACATACCTTTTACCTGATGAGCTTCTTTTGTTTTATCTTTAGCCTAAAACAACAACAACAACAAAGAAAAAGGCCCCAAACCAGGATAAACTAGAAACATTTATTATAGCAACCATCAATTTTACTGCCATCATATTTTGAGGCCTGAAACATCAAAGATTTACTGTTGTTATCTATAAATAGTAATTTTTACATGAGTTATAGTTAAACTATACATTCAAAGCATAACAATGGCGGAAGGAGTTAGGAAGAACTTTGTGAGAGGTCATCCAGTCTAACTTCTTCATTTACCAAAGACAAGACAGAAGACCTAGTGGAGGCCAGGCGTGTTGGCTCAGGACTGTAACCCCAGCACTTTGGGAGGCCAAGGTGGGCAGATCACTTGAGGTCAGGAGTTTGAGACCAGCCTGGCCAACGTGGTGAAACCCTGTCTCTACTAAAAATAAAAAAATTAGCTGGGCATGGTGGCATGTGCTTGTAATCCCAGCTACTTGGGAGGCTGAGGCAGGAGAATCGCTTGAACCTGGGAGGTAGAGGTTGCAGTGAGCCAAGATTGCGCCACTTCACTCCAGCCTGGGCGACAGACTGAGACTCTGTCTCAAAACAAAACAAACAAACAAACAAAAAACCTCAAAAAACAGAAGACCTAGTGAAAAAAACTTACCTGTGTTCTGTTCAGCCTAACAATACAACAAGTATTCACTAGTCATGCAAGTGAATGTGAGATTTGGTGTTCGATATTGAAAAATAAAAGGATATAAAAGATAGGTTACAGCCTAGTTGGGAAAAGGAAGATACGCAAACACATGCCGTGTAGTGTGACACATTCTATAATCGAGATATAAAATCAGATTCTTTGGGCCAGGTACAGGGGCTCATGCCTGTAATCCCACCACTTTGGTAGCCTGAGGTGGGCAGATAGCTTGAACCCAGGAGTTCAAGACCAGCCTGGGCACAGTGAAACCCTGTCTCTACAAAAAATGCAAAAAAAAAAATACAACTCAAAAAAAAAAAAAATTAGCCAGGCATGGTGGTGAGCGCCTGTAGTCCAAGTTACCAGGGAGCCTGAGGTGGGAGGATTACCTGAGCCTGGGAGGTTGAGGCTGCTGTGATCCTTGATCGTGCCACTGCACTCCGGCCTGGGCAAGAGAAGAAGACCCTGTCTCAAACAAACAAAATAAAACAAAACAAAAAAGCAAATGAGGGATGAGGGATTAGTCAATTGGAGGCAGTTCACGGAAAGTATTTTCAAAGGAGGTGGTTTTGAGACTTGAACATTTGCCAGATGAGCCATAGGCAGGGGAGGAATGGGAAATAGAACCAGAAAGAGCTTGACAGAGCTTTCTCTAGGAGAAAGAAAGATGTAAATACAGCTCACACCCAGTACCTGGGCTAACACACTCTGGCTGGTGGACTTTCCCTCTATAACCAGGGATAGGACATGAAGAATCCACATAAGACTTAGCTCTGGGTCTGGCGCAGTGGCTCATGCCTATAATCCCAGCACTTTGGGAGGCCGAGGCAGGCAGATCACCTGAGGTCAGGAGTTCGAGACCAGCCTGACCAACATGGAGAACCCCTGTCTCTATTGAAAAAAAAAAAAAATACTTAGCTCTGGACACAAAGCCCAGGAGGCCGGCAGGAAAGTTTCTGAAATGTGCTAACAGGCAATGGGTGATAAGCACAGAGAAGAAGAAAGAGGAAATAAAAACGCTCACATTCAAAATAAACCTGCAAAGCAAATATCTCAAAACATGAAGAAAATTAAATAAAGTATAAGGCATTAGTCAGCTATGGCCACAACCATACTGTGTAACAAAATTCAGAAGCTTCAACTGTTTTTTTTTTTTTTTTAATAAAGGTGGGGTTTCACCATGTTGGTCAGGCTAGTCTTGAACTCCCGACCTCAGGTGATTCACCTACTTTAGCCTCCAAAGTGCTTGGATTACAGGCATGAGCCACCACACCCAGCCAAGCTTCAACTGTTATAACTGTTTATTCTCAGGAATGTGGGGCTGCTGGCAGGTTGTCACTTTACTGGGTTTGCTGGACTGCAGGCTCTAGCAGCCCGCCTCTGAGCTCCAGGCTCCAGGCCCCAGGCTGCCTTCAATTCTGGCCCATGTGTGTCTGTCTCATCCCTCTGGGACCAAATGCTACTAGGCCATGTGGTCTGCTTCACATTTCTCTTTCAGGGACCTAGGCTTGGGAGACGGCAGTTGTTCATGTTCCCCTTGTGACAGATCATCAGAGAACAGGGGGGAAATCCCAACAGCAAGCCATGCTCCAAATATGCCTGTGAGACAGAAGAAAACCAAGCTATGTTTCCTCCTTCCTGCTCTCACACAGTCACTCAACACTTTTGACACCAGGTAAGTGTGGGACTTTCCTCACATACCAAGCAATCAATTCTCCAGCAGATTCTCCAACTAATACTAGCTAGGTGTCCTAATTCAATTCAATTCTGACATTTTCTACCAAGATAGCATTAGATCCCATGGGCTGGGGACTCAGTTCCACAGGACTGCCCCCAACTTCAGAAGCCAGTCGCAAGCCCCGGACACAGCCAGAGTTCTGACCCACCGGCTATAAATCAGAGTTCCTGTGCCCTCTTTCTCAGGTTTGATTAATTTGCTAGAGCTGCTCACAAAACTCAGGGAAACACTTTACTCACACTTACCAGTTTACTGTAAAGAATAGTACAAGGATACAGATGAACAGCCAGACGCAAGAGATCCTTAAGGCAAGGCATGTGAGGAGCCTGGAGCTTCCATGCCCTCACCAGGGCACTGCCCTGCAGGAACCTCCAAATAGCTATCTCGAGCCTGCCCATCACCCACCCCCAACCCACCCTCTTTTTGGGCTTTATGGAAGCTTCATTACCTAGCCACAGTTGCTTAAATCATTGGCCATTGGTGATCAGCTTAACCTTCATTCAACCCCTCTCCCCTGCCCAGAGGTTGGGAGTGGGGCTGAATGTCCCAACCCTCTAATCCTGTCTTAGTCTTTCTGGTGACTAGTCCCTGTCATGAAGCTACTTAGGGGCTTCCAGCCTCCAGTCATCTCATTCACATACAAAAGATACTCTTATCACTCCAGAGATTCCAGGGATTTAGGAGCTGTATGCTAGGAAACAGGATGAAGACAGTATGTATATTTCACAATATCATGATGGCCAAAGCAAATAGTATGGACAAGCCCAAAAGCCAAGAGTTAGTAAATGACTCCACCCAGCATAAGGCCAAAATAAAGGTGTGAAAATATACAGTCACATGGAGCACAATGAAGGGGTATGTTTTAAGAAATACATCCTGGCCAGGCGCGGTGGCTCACGCCTGTAATCCCAGCACTTTGGGAGGCCGAGGCGGGTGGATCACGAGGTCAAGAGATCGAGACCATCCTGGTCAACATGGTGAAACCCCGTCTCTACTAAAAATACAAAAAATTAGCTGGGCATGGTGGTACGTGCCTGTAATCCCAGCTACTCAGGAGGCTGAGGCAGGAGAATTGCCTGAACCCAGGAGGCAGAGGTTGCAGTGAGCTGAGATCGCGCCATTGCACTCCAGCCTGGGTAACATGAGTGAAACTCCATCTCAAAAAAAAAAAAAAGAAATGCATCCTTAGGAGATTTTGTCATTGGGAGGTCATAATCACAGAGTGTACTTATACAAACCTTGATGGTATAGCCTACTACTCACCCAGGCTATATGGTAGAGCTAATGGTTCCTAGGTTACAGGCCTGCACAGCATGTTACTGTACTGAATACCGTATGCAATTGTAACACAGTGTATTTGTATATCTAAATATATCTAAACATAGAAAAGATTAAAACTATATAGAAATATACTGTTAAAATCACACTCTGAATGAAGAGACGCCCCCAAACAAGCTTTGTGTGAGCAACATGGCTGCTTATTCACCTGGGTGTGGACAAGCTGAGTCCAAAAATGGAGTCAGCAAAAGGCAGTGGGGTAGGAGTTGGTTTTATAGGATTGGGGTGGTCAGTGGAAAGTTACAGAAGTTACAGTTCAGGGCATTTTTTTGCAAGCTGGGAGGAGGTCGTAAGTTTGCAAGCTGGGAGAAAGTCATAGCTTGACCAAAGTCAGTTACAAAGTCCAATGGCCTTATCAATTGGGGCAGGAATAAGGAACAATAGAGAATGTCTTAAAGTTAAGTAGGTACAACAGGGGTTGATCATTTCTTCCTCTTTTCATGGTCTTCCAGTTGCTTAAGATTTTCCAGGAACTCATCTGGAGTGTCTGTGCAGCTCACAGAGGTTAACATGCGTCCCTGGGGCCGTCCATGGCCCTAAAAGACATTACATATATTTTTATACTTTATATAATATAAAAGGTTTTTTAAAATGGTACACCTGAATAGAGTACTTAACAAGAATAAAGCTTGCAGGACTGGAAGTGACTCTGGGTGAGTCAGTGAGTGAGTGGTGAGTGAATGTGAAGGCCTAGGACATTGCTGCATAGTCCTGTAGACTTAACAAGCACTGTATGCTAGGCTACACTAAATTTATTTAACATTTTTGTCTTTCTTCATAATAATAAGCTAAACTTAGTTACCTATAACTGTTTATAAAACTTTTTAATTGTTTTTAACTTTTTGACTCTTGTAAATCACTTGGCTTAAAACACAAATATTGTACAGCTGTACGCAAATATTTTATTTCTTTATATCCCTATTCTATAAGCCTTTTTATATTTTAAAATTTTTATTTTGTTTACTTTTTAAGCTTTTTGTTAAACACACACACACACACGCGCGCGCGCGCACACACACACACACACACACACACACACACAGTCACTCAACACTTTTGAGACCAGATGCCAAAAGTCTACTGCTCCGCCTACACAGGGTCAGGATCGTCAATGCTGTCTTCCATCTCCACATCTTGTCCCACTGGAAGGTCTGATTTATATCAGATTTTTCTTCAGCAACAATAGATGTCAGAAGCTAAATTTGTTGCGAGGTAATAACTGGCAACTTAAAACTCTATACTTTGATAAGTGGAGACAGCAAGTATCTAGCTTTTTCGCTTCTCTAGTGGGAGGAACCGTCTGCCTTCCATCAATATTCCTGTGATGGGAATAGTAGTATGGGGATTCAGATGGTAGACATGTCATAGAACCGAACTTGTCCCGCGCAGTAAAACCAGATATTCACACCGAGGCTGTGCAGCAGTAGAAGGGAAGGCATTTATTTGCAGGGCTCTAAGCAAGGAGGACCAGGCTAATGCTCAAATCCTGGCATTCCTGATGGCTTGCAGGTCAGGGTTTGTAAGGGCAGGGGTAAATTTCAGGAAAGCGGCAGTCACAGACAAAATCATAAATCAGTACATGGAGACTACACATTGGTTTTGGCTTGAAAGGGCAGGATATCTTGAAGTAGGGCCTTACAGGTCATAGATTGAAAGAGAGGAGTTTTATATAACAATTTGGGGTCAGCAGAAAAGAATGTTGGCTCTGGCTCATGGGTATGACTCCCTCTAAGCCTCTCGGGGAAAATTTAGAACAAAGAATGGTGGTTAGAGCTCAGTCCTCAGTTTCCCCTTATCTGAGGTCTCTGTGCCAGCAGATCCATTTGGTGGGGGTCTGGGTTTCTGTAAAACAGGCCAGGGACATATGCAAAGATAAGATGTTCCTTTTAGTTTCTGTGGGGGAACCAACCACATCCTGGCTCTAACTTTCTTGGCTATTGTTTTAGGCTACTCTTACCTTCTTGCTTATCAAGTTGTTTACTTCTCAAGGCTAGCTAGGTACCTGGAAATGCCCTTCAAGGAACTCAAGATTTTCCTTTATCTCCAGGCTTGGGGGCCTGTAACCCCCTAAAAAGGGGGATCCCTACTCCATCTCGTATACTCCAAAACAAAAACAAATATGTACCACAGTCCTTCACTCCATCAACAAAAAATAAGAAAATGTACTCACCTGTAGGAGTTAGCCTTCATCTAAAACAAACGAAACAAACCTCTAGAGCAACACAGTAAAACCAAAGAAAGGAGAGGAAAAAAATAAAGGGAAGAGCAGAAATAAAATAGAGAAACAAAACAAAATAAAAATACTATAGAGATGAGCAGAGCTGAAGGTGTTTCTTTGAAATGGCAAACCTCTAGCAGAAGAGAAGGTCAAATAATATCAGAAACAAGAAGAAACATAAACACACACTCAGATGAAGTTTTCTTAAACATATCCTAAGTGGGTACTGTGAACTTCATGCCAGTAAATTTGAAAAACTAGATGAAATATCTAGTCAGCAATTGGATATTTGTGTCTGGAGCTCAGAAAAGTCCAGACAGGAAACAAAGATGATCAGAAACGGACAGTTTTTTCAGGTCTGGGAGGGAGAAGTGATGGCAGGCAGGGTACATGGGAGGGTCACTATTTTGAAGCAAGGCAGATGAAAGCCAGGAATGAAAACCCAAAATAATCACAGAGTTCCTGGAGGAATCAGAGAAACGTGATGACACCTAACAGAAGGAGGGGAGAGGTTCAAGAAGTTGAGAGGTCAACAGAGCGACATTACATGAGGCAAGGAAGGAGCAGCAAGTGCCTGTGGGACTGGGTGGTTCCACGGCCACGAATGACCTTGGTTAGAGCAGGGTCAGTGCCACCTTGTGGCAGCAGATGCATGGCCGAGGTTTGAGGAGGGGTCAGGAGGTCTGTAAGTGCACACTGCAAGTGTAGACTACTGCAGGAGCTTGGCGCTGACGAATAGGGAAGGGGGTAGGAAGTAAGAGAAGAATCTCCAGGGGAAGAAAGGGGGCCAATAATAGACGGGGATGGAGCGTGAGCAGGGAGAGACGGGGGTTGAGCACAGAGCTGCAGAGGAGCCTTGAAAATGCCTCTTCCTGTGAATCAGGGGAACTGGTGGGGCCAGGAGTGGTGCGATATCTTTGCAGAGAGGGTGAAGTAGAGGCAGAATGTAGGAATTTGCAGGGATTCCTGCTAGATAACTTCTGTTGTCTCCTCCTCCTCTTCCCCCTCCTCCTCCTCTTCCTCTTCCTCTTCTCTGAGTTTCGCTGTCCCCCCAGGCCAAAGTGTAGTGGCACAATCTTGGCTCACTGCAACCTCCACTCTGGGTTCAAGTGATTCTCCTGCCTCAGCCTCCCGAGTAGCTGGGATTACAGGTGCCCATCACCATGCCTGGCTACTTTTGTATTTTTAGTAGAGACAGGGTTTCTCCATGTTGGTCAGGCTGGTCTCGAACTCTTGACCTCAGGTGATCCACCCACATTGGCCTCCCAAAGGGTGGAGATTACAGGCATGAGCCACCGCGCCAGGTTTCTGATTTTACAAGAATTCGGTGTCAAAATGGCATGTGGCGAACTCAGTGCGAAAGAGATTCTGCCCTCTGGATGTTATTACACACTTTAAAAAAAAAACACAACTTTTTTTTTTTTTTGAGACGGAATTTTGCTTTTGTCACCCAGGCTGGAGTGCAATGGTACAATCTCGGCCCACTGAAACCTCCACCTGCCTAGCTAGGATTACAGGCGCCTATCACCACGCTGGGCTAATTTTTTTTTTTTTTTTTTTTTTTAGCGCCTCCCTCACACTACTAGCCTGTTGAGGCCCAGCTTAATTTTTGTATTTTTGGTAGAGACAGGGTTTCACTATGTTGGCCAGGCTGGTCTCAAACTCCAGACCTCAAGTGATCCGCCTGCCTCACCCTCCCAAAGTGCTGGGATTACAGACGTGAGCCACCATGCTGGGCCAATAACTTTGTTTCCTCAGGGAAAGAGATGAGATCATTTGTGGAGAGTATGAGGATAGGGGTTGAGCAGGGTCCTCCATAATTTTGGAACACACTCTGGGGTGCCCATTTCCCCCACAACCACTCCTAGACCAGGATTATTGAAGGACTGTTAGGCCCCAGCTGACTCTGGAGGCTGCAGAGCTAGCTATGATCTGTGCTGGGACTGAAACCTGGGTTCTGACTTCTGGGTGCTTTTCTTATAGCTCCTTAAAAATCTAGTAATCTAAAGTTTTATAAAGATTTCATTAGCAGGGTCTGGTACGGTGGCTCAAGCCTATAATCCCAGCACTTTGGGAGGCCAAGGCAGGCAGATTGCTTGAGCCCAGGAGTTCGAGACCAGCCTGGCCAGCATGGTGAAACCCCATCTCTACTAAAAATATAAAATTAGCAAGGCATGGTGGCAGATGCTTGTAATCCCAGCTCCTTGGGAGGCTGAGGCAGGAGAATTGCTTGAACCTGGGAGGCGGGAGTTGCAGTGAGCCGAGATCACACCACTGCACGCCAGCTGGGCAACGGAGCAAGACTCTATGTCATAAAAAAAAAATAAAACTCATTAGCCACACTTTCTCCATAGGAGATATTACGTACAATGTAAGAGTGATCTTTCGGTTATCCATATTCTATTTCTGCAATTTTTATAAGTCATAAGTTTAATTGTAAAATTTACATTTCTTCTTTTTAGTCTCAAGTTTTTCATTCTGCTGAATAGTGTATAAAAATGCAATTATTCGAAAATCATATTCAATTTGAAATGGACTTGTTCTGGACACATTAGTAATTTTAATGGAGCCTTATTCTTGGCTATTATGGCTTTAGAAAAGGTGTGGGACGCATCTGGGCTGCAGCTTCCAGTATATGGAATACTAAATATAGTCATCCTCCAATATCCAGAGTGGATTGGTTCCAGGACACCACCCCATCATGGATACCAAAATCCATAATGCTCAAGTCCATTATATAAAATGATTTAGTAAAGTATCCTCCTATATACTGTATTTATATTTATTTTTCTTTGAGAAAGGGCCTTGCTTTGTCACCCAGGCTGGAATGCAGTGGCACGATGTTGGCTCACTGCAACATCCACCTTCTGGGCTCAAGTGATCCTCCTGCCTCAGCCTCCTGAGTAACTGGACTACAGGTGCACACTGTATACTTTAAATCATCTCTAGATTTACTCATAATTTCTTATATGATGTAAATGCTATGTAAATTGTTGTTATACTGTCTTGTTTGGATAACTATGACAAGAACAAAAATGTCTATACAAATTTAGTATATTCAAAACCTTCTTTCTAAAAAAAAATTTTTTTTGGATCTGTGATTGGTTGAATTCATGAATGTGGAACCCATGGATATGGAAGCCAACCCATGGATATGGAGGCCAATTATTGTATGTGATTGAAAAACAACTTTTAAAATTTATAAAGCAGGCTGGACGTGGTGGCTCACGCCTGTAATCCCAGCACTTTGAGAGGCCAAGGTGGGCGGATCACGGGGTCAGGAGTTTGAGATCAGCTTGACCAACATGATAAAACCTTGTCTCTACTAAAAATATAAAAATTGGCCAGGCGTGGTGGCGGGCCCCTGTAATTTCAGCTACTTGCGAGTCTAAGGCAAGAGAAATGCTTGAACCAAGGAGGTGAAGGTTGCAGTGACCTGAAATTCTGTCACTGCACCCCAGTCTGGGCAACAGAGTGAGACTCCACCTCGAAGGAAAAAAAAAAAGTTTATAAAGCAAATAAACTTAATAGGTGATGTGAGAATTCACTACAGCATAGGGGCAACCAACAATAAACACCTTTCAAATTTAGCAAAAAGTCTATGAAATAAAAAATCATACTTAATAAATCATCTGCACTTCCAATGCTCTTTTTTTTTTTTTTTTTTGAGATGGAGTTTCGCTCTTGTTACCCAGGCTGGAGTGCAATGGTGCAATCTCGGCTCACCGCAACCTCCGCCTCCTGGGTTCAGGCAATTCTCCTGCCTCAGCCTCCTGAGTAGCGGGGATTACAGGCACGTGCCACCATGCCCAGCTAATTTTTTGTATTTTTAGTAGAGACGGGGTTTCACCATGTTGACCAGGATGGTCTCGATCTCTTGACCTCGCGATCCACCCGCCTCGGCCTCCCAAAGTGCTGGGATTACAGGCGTGAGCCACCGCACCCGGCCCAATGCTCTTTATTTTTAAGTAAATCTTTTAGAACATTGATACTCTTATGTGCTAAGAAATCACACTCAAGATAAAGCAAAATTTAAGCTCAGAGCATATCTTATTGTCGTGTTGAAAGATTAGTAACTAAAGTATTGAATCTTGACCTTGAATAAAAAATGTAGTGTAAGTTATTTATAGGAGTCAAAAACTCGAATGAAAACTGCTAGTTATTTATGAGAAATAAGGAGTAAAGTAAAATTCTTCCAGCCTTCAAAGACTGTATTATCAACAGATACTACCACGTAGGAATAAAACCATACTGTGAAACCTCACCAATCTTGATATATTTATTTGGAATTTGCAACAATTTTGACAAAAGTTTAGCAAAAGTTTACCTTTTCACTGTTATTAATCAAATTATAGAATAAACAATATTCATAAAGTTAATGTTTAAATTACTTCAGAGCACAAATTATGTTCTGATATCTTGAGCATACCATACTTAGTAACAATTTACATGTGAATTATAAACATTTTAATCTATCCCTTAAATTAGTTCTCTTTAGGAGATCTATTATTTTTGAACTTGTTTGTTCTTAAAAATAAACTGTGTCTTTAAAGATATCATATCATTTAGACTAATTTTACTAGGTTCTTCTCTACCTAACCAAATTGTTATTTCGTATTAAAAAATTGGACAAAATTATTTTGCTTTTTTTCAGTTGGTCTCCTGTTTTACTTTAAAAAGCAAAATAGAAAATGGGCCAGTCAAGGTGGCTTATGTCTGTATGCCCAGCACTGTGGGAGACTGAGAAGGGAGGATCATTTGAGGCCAAGAGTTCAAGACCAAGGCAACATAGTGAGACTCTGTCTCTACTAAAAAAGAAATTTTAAATTAACCAGGCATGGTGGCACATGCCTATAGTCCTAACTACTCTAGAGGTTTAGGCAGGAAGATCCCTTGAACCCAGGAGTTTGAGGCTGCAGCTAGCTGTGATAGAATCATTGCACTCCAGCCTGGGTGAGAGACCAAGACCCTGTGTCAAAAAAGAAAAAGAAAAAGAAAATTTTAAAAATTTAAAAATACGGGAAAAAAAGTTATGATAAATATAGGTGCAATTTATTGAGCTTCTATTAAGTTATAGGCAATGTGTGAGGCATTTTAAAACATTATCTCTAATCCCCCACCCCAATTATTACAAAATAGATATGATTGTCCTCATTTCTTAGATGAGGAAATTGATATTTAAAGAAGTAATTTCCCTGAGGTCCCACATATTTTCTGATTATGATAAATAAGATAATCCATATCAAGGCTCTAAAACATAGAAAGCACTTGGCCCAGCAAGGTAGCTCACTCCTGTAATCCCAGCACTTTGGGAGGCCAAGGCGGTGGATCATGAGGTCAGGAGATTGACACCATCTTGGGTAGCACAGTGAAACCCCATCTCTACTAAAAATACAAAAAATTAGCCAGGTGTGGTGGCACGAGCGTGTAGTCCCAGCTACTCGGGAGTCTCAGACAGGAGAATTGCTTGAACCCAGGAGGCGGAGGTTGCAGTGAGCTGAGATGGTGCCACTGCACTCCAGCCTGGGTGACAGAGTGAGACTCAGCCTCAAAAACAAAAAACAAAACAAAAAAGCATATAAAGCACTCAATAAATATCTACTGTTATTATTATTAAAAAGAGACTCTTGGCCAGGCGTGGTGGCTCACACCTATAATCCCAACACTTTAGGAGGCTGAGGTAGGTGGATCACCTGAGGTCAGGAATTCAAGACCAGCCTGGCCAACATAGTGAAACCCCATCTCTGCTAATGATATAAAAATCAGCTGGGCATGGTGACATATACCTGTAACCCCAGCTACTCATGAGGCTGAAGCAGGGGAATTGATTGAACCCGGGGAGGCGGAGATTGCAGTGAGCCGAGATCGTACCATTATACTCCAGCCTGGGTGACAAGAGTGAAACTCCATCTCCAAAAGAAAAAATAATAATAATTTTAAGGCCGGGCGCGGTGGCTCAAGCCTGTAATCCCAGCACTTTGGGAGGCCGAGGCGGGTGGATCACGAGATCAAGAGATCGAGACCATCCTGGTCAACATGGTGAAACCCCGTCTCTACTAAAAATACAAAAAATTAGCTGGGCATGGTGGCACGTGCCTGTAATCCCAGCGACTCAGGAGGCTGGGGCAGGAGAATTGC
>NW_022436969.1:11142402-11165438 GCF_009761245.1 Sapajus apella | reverse complement strand
AACAAGAGCGAAACTCCGTCTCAAAAAATAATAATAATAATAATAATAATAATTTTAAAAAGCTCTTGTTAAAGGTAGGTGAGAATTCAAGGACACAAAAAATAGCTCCTCTGTCTTTTGGGTCTGTTTCAGTTGCATATGAACATTCATTCATTTAACAAACATTTACCAAATGTTTCCCATGAACTGGAAATATCGGCACGAATACATGAACAAAGATGTACTATCTTCTAGCTAGTCCAATATTTTTTAAAGTGATCAGCCAAGTATCTCTCTAAAATATTTCTAAATGTCCAACTTTCACATTTTTTATGTGTTTATTCTGTACTCAATTAGTGTTTATAAGTTTTTCATGTTAAAAGTTTTGAGCTGTAAAAGATCTTGGAAGTGAGCCCCAAATCTTTGATTTTACAGGTGATAATAGTTAAGGCTAGAGCCATGTGTGGCCTGTGCTCCAAGGGACAGGGAGCTAATTGCAGAACAGGGCCCCTGTTGAGTACTACTGACCACCAGACAGTGGCCTTGTACCATCAACTTGCTTCACCTCCACCAGAACAAATGAATGACAAAAACCAGACAAAGGATGAAGCCAAAGTAAATCCCTTCTCATCTATGTCACTGAAAAAGATGTATAGTAACACGAAAAACAACCTCTAAAAATCTTGTTTGTAAAAGGTTTGCTAAAACTGTTTCTTTAAAGATGTTCTGTCATTTGGACTTTAATTTTACTAGGCTCTTCCCTATCCCACCAAATTGTTATTTTTTTGAAAAAAATTTCTTTTTCACCCCCCCCCCAAATTTTTATTTCACGTAAAACAATTGGACAAACCTGGGCGCGGAGGCTCACCCCTGTAATCCCAGCACTTTGGGAGGCCAAGGCAGGCAGATCACTTGAGGTCAGGAATACAAGACCAGCATGACCAACATGGAGAAACCCCACCTCTACTAAAAATACAAAATTAGCCGGGCATGGTGGTGCATGCCTGTAATTCCAGCTACTCGGGAGAATTGCTTGAACCTGGGAGGCGGAGGTTGTGGTGAGCCAAGATCACACCATTGCACTCCAGCCTGGGCAACAAGAGCGAAACTCCGTCTCAAAAATAAATAAATAAATAAATATAATAATAATAACAATAATAATTGGACAAAAATATCTCACCTTTGTTCAATTGGCTTTCTGTTTTACCTTAAAAATAGAAATTAATTAATTAATTAATTGTGTACAAATAACTGCATATTATTGAGCCTTTTTTGTATCAGTCAATAGCCTGAAATGTCCATATGTGATACATCTGAAGCCTAATAGGAAAACAATTACTAACATTTCAGAGTTGGAAGAGAACTACTGGCTGCGTCTCCAGTATTCGTACATCATGATGAGGAAACTGTGGCCAGAGACATTAAAAGATTTGTCCAAGTCTCCAAGCTGAGACTCAGGGGCCGTATTCCATTTTCCTTGGCTCATGGCTTTCCACTGAACTTCAAAAGAGGCTCCATTACCAGTCCTAAGAATCATCAGTGGCGTTAGAATAGTCTGGAGGAATTACTTCAGACTGTTCCTCTGAACTGGGACAGAGTGAATGGAATAAAATATTGGATTTCAGGACAAACAGAGAAAGCAGCTCTCAATCAGAGCCCTCTTTCAAAAAAATTAAGTTTACAAACTAAAGAAATAGATATACAAAGTAGCCAAAGAACCGTAAACTTTTAAAAACCCAGAAGCCATTTCTTTATTTCAAAAAATTTTTCACACAGTTCTCAAGCAAAATTGCATCTCAGAGGTTGGAGACATTGCACCTGGTGCCCATCTCAACATCATTAATCTCTTTACCAGGTACACACACACACACACACACACACACACACACACACACACACACACCATTTTAGTGGATGTGATTAACAGCACCATGGCTACTCTGCCACACAAGGTTTATTATTTTTCAAGTATAGAAGAGAATATCAAGTGACTCTGATGACCAAGCTGTAGAAGCTAATATTCTTTTCAAAAAACAAAGTCACTCTCTTGCCATACTCAAAGGCTTGATTTTCAGAGAATGGTGTATCATCCATTAGTGGTTAAAAGTTGTGACAGGCCGGGTGCAGTGGCTCACGCCTATAATCCCAGCACTTTGGGAGGCCAAGGCGGACGGACCACCTGACGTCAGGAGTTTGAGACCAGTCTAACATGGTGAAACCCTGCCTCTACTAAAAATGCAAAAATTAGCTGGGCATGGTGGTGCATGCCTGTACACCCAGCTACTCGGGAGGTTGAAGCAGGAGAATTGCTTGAACCTGGGAGGCAGAAGTTGCCGTGAGCCCAGATAGTGCCATTGCACTCCAGCCTGGGCAACAAGAGTGAAACTCCATGTCAAAAAAAAAGAAAAGAAAAAATTGTGACAGAACCTCTCAGTGAGTCACAACAAAATTTCCTAAGGGATGTCCTATGCATTTTACTACTGGAGTAAAATGGAGTGGAGTGCAGTGGCAGTGGAGTGCCAGGCTGGAGTGCAGTGGCACAATCACAGCTCACTGAGGCCTCAGACCATCTGGACTCAGGTGATCCTCCTTCTTCAGACTCCTGAGTAGCTGGAACTATAGGCAGGCACACCACCACACCCAGCTAATTTTTTTATTTTTTTGTAGAAATGGGGTTTCACCATGTTGCTCAGCCTGGTCTCAAACTCTTGAGCTCGAGGAATCCACCTGCCTTGGCCCACAGTCCTGGGATTACAGATGTGAGCCACTAAGCTTTGCCACATTTTGCTACTCTCACTCTGCATTTTTAAGGCACTTCTCTTCATTGTTAATTCATGTCTCTGTATTCAGTCTTTGATTGAATGTTAATTGTTAGAAGCTGTTGTTACGATGAAGAAGACATGGTCCTTCTCTTAAGAAGCTGCTAGCCTACTGTGATGATCCTCCATATTTAGTGAGCACGAAAGTCATCTGAAGAGTGATATAAAACAGATCTGCATTTAATAAAAATATCCCTAGGTCATTCTGATACAGGTGGCTCCCAGGCTCCATTTCTCAACCCACTGGTCTGGAAGGAAAGAAAGCATTTCCCTTGTTCATTGGAATCCTAGCTATCCTTCAGGGCCACTGCCAGTGGAACTTTCCATGTTGACTTAGTCATCATTCACTTTCTTTCCTTCTCTAGTACTTAATCTGTGTCTTTCTGAGAACACTGACCACCCCTTCCCCAGTTTCTATCTTGTATTGTAGGTCCGTTCTAGAATGCCCTGTCTAAGCTACTGGACTTCTGGACAGGGAATCTAGACTGTGTCTGATCTGACTTTGTGCTCTCTGCAGCATGTGGCACAGTGCCCATATATAGTTATTACGTAAGTCATGCTTGTTGAATGAA
The DNA here is from genome assembly GCF_009761245.1 of Sapajus apella. Lineage (NCBI taxonomy): Eukaryota > Metazoa > Chordata > Mammalia > Primates > Cebidae > Sapajus > Sapajus apella. Next base: position 11,162,068 of record NW_022436969.1, on the reverse strand, counting down.
GGGGTCTGTTTCTAAATGGAGAGTTGTATTTTTAAAGTGGACATGTGGGCTGGATGCGGTGGCTCACACCTGTAATCCTAGCACTTTGGGAGGCTGATGCGGGTGGATCACCTGAGGCCAGGAGTTCAAGACCAGCCTGGCCATCATGGTGAAACCCCATCTTTATAAATAAATAAATAAAGTGGACATGTGATATATAATAATGTTTTGTGATCCTAAATGTCTCAAAATGGAGTTCACTTATGACAAGTGATTCAACCCACAGTGAAATTCCGGACCCCTCAAAGTGATTCGCATTTGTATGGTGGATCATGGTGATCAGATAATACCTGCTGCGGTCAGGCACCACCCACCAAGACCCAACAAGAAAGTAAAGCCGAAAGATGGCTGAGATAATGACCATGGACTCTCCTGGGGAAGGCCACAAAACAGCAAAAAAACCTGACCGTGGCCAAGAAGCTTGAAGAAGTTCTGTCCAAGAGAACTCTGAAGCCTCCTTTAGTTTGTCAGTGAAGCTCTACTGGGTCCGCCCAGCAGAGTACGGGGAGTTGCAGCAACTCTGCCCTCCCCCACACTTTCCCCCACAGGTTAGCGTTTCGTAGGGTTGCTTTTTCCTCTTTCTTATTAGGACCTATGTGTGTTAAATATATTTGCATAGTTATTGGCATATGAAAGCCTTGCAATAAACCTTTGAAAGCATTTAATTAGCCAGTATTGAGTCATTGTGAAACCTTCTACACCGTTTAAGTAAGCACAACTAAGCTGACTGGAACCTGACATGATAACATGGATACATGTAGTGACACAGTGCAGGAAAGAGGGTGTTTTCAGAGGTGGAACACAAGGCAGAAAGCCTCATAGACTGAATAAGCCCATGATGTGCAGGGAGGCACTAAATAGCCTGGCTGACAGGGAGCAAAAGATGCTGCATAAGGAGGGAAGAGACAGGAGTGGGAAGGCAGTGGTGGTAACCATGAACATTGATGGAACGTTCTGCTGGCCTGCTGGAGAGGGAGCCTAGAAAGCGTCAGAGATCAAGGTATTGCAGTGATCCCAACAGGCAGCACAAATGGACTGTGGCTCTCTCTCCTCCAGTATTCTGCCTTGCCTTGATCTCCCTGGTCTGTCCGCTTCTCTTCCACTCAAGGTGGCCATCAGGCTCTGCCCAGGTTCCTTTGTCACAGCTGGAAACTCTCTCAAGGCGGAAAGCTGGAGAAACTGCAGCGTTCAGCTTGTTTGTTTCCCATGTCTCATCTGTCCTTCGTGGCTGCTCTGGCTGCTGTGTGTTGGAACCTGGAGTGGAGAAGGTGCAAAGTTAGATGTGGGGAAGTCCCTTGGAAGGTTAGTGCAGCAGCTCAAATGGGCTATGATGGGCTCTGCATGGGGGATGTAGTGGAAGATGGAGAGACAGAGAAGTTTGAGATGTATTTCTAAGGTAGAAGCAGGGCTTGGTGAGGATGTAGAGTTGAGGGAGAGGGAGGAAACAAGAGTGATTCGGCTTTTTCATCAGTATAAAGGCGTATTAGCATGGGGCACTCACCCAGGATTTTTTTTTTTTTGAGGAGTCTTGCTCTTGTTGCCTAGGCTGGAGTGCAGTGGTGCAATCTTGGCTCACCACAACCTCCACCTCCTAAGGTCAAGCGATTCTCCTGCTTAAGCCTCCCTAACAGCTGGGATTATAGGCGTTCACCACCACACCCGGCTACCTTTTGTATTTTTAGTAGAGATGGGGTTTCGTCATGTTGGTCAGGCTGGTCATGAACTCCTGACCTCACGATCCACCCGTCTCAGCCTCCCAAAGTGCTGGGATTACAGGCGTGAGCCACTGTGGCTGGCAATTCCTTATTTTTTTTAGAGATTAGTTTCACTCATCCCATCTCCAGCCTGTTGCCCAGGCTGGAGTGCAGTGGCATGATTCTAGCTCATTGCAGCCTCAAATTCTTGGGCTTAAGCAATCCTCCTGCCTCAGCCTCCTGAGTAGCTGGGACTAGAGGTGCACTCTACCATGCCCAGCTAATTTTTACATTTTTCGTAGAGATAGGGTCTCACTATGTTGCCCAGGCTGGTCTTGAATTTGTGCCCTAAAGCAAATCTCCTTCCTTGGCCTCCCAAAGCCCTGGGATTACAGGCATGAGCCACTGCACCTGACCCCAGGACTGCTTCTTAAAATTATCCTTGGAAAAGTTGCTAATCCTGTTTTCTCATCAGTAGATCTATGAATCTGGCTCATTATCACAGCTGACATCATAGCCTTAGGGGTTTCTTGTTAGCTTTTATCTTATCATTCTCCTGTTTGAATTTTCTTATTGTGGTCAAACACATATATTTATCTTCTTAGATATTTTTAAGTTCAGTGGCATTAAGTATATTCACATTATTGTGCAACCATCACCACCATCCAACTCCAGAATTCTTTTCATCCTGCCAAATGGAATCTTTGTGCCTGTGAAACAACTCCCCATCTCCCCAACCTCTGGCAACCACCATTCTGTTTTCTGTCCCTATGCATTTTACTTTTTTTTTCTTTTTTTGATAGTCTCACTTTGTTGCCCAGGCTGGAGTGCAGTGACATAATCTCGGCTCACTGCAACCTCCGCCTCCCAGGTTCAAGGGATTCTTCTGCTTCAGCCTCCCAAGTAGCTGAGACTACAGGCACCCACCACCATGCTCTGCTAATTTTTGTATTTTTAGTGGAGATAGAATTTCACTATGTTGTCCAGGATGGTCTTAAGCTCCTGACCTTGTGATTGTCTGCCTTGGCCTTCCGAAGTGCTGGGATTACAGGCATGAGTCATCATGCCTGGCTGCATTTTACTCTCCTTTATGAGTAGAATTATACAGGTCCTTTTGTGACTGGCTTATTTCACAAACTGTAATGCCTCGGTTTTTGTTTGTTATTTGTTTTTTTAAATGCCTCAACTTTATCCGTGTTGTAGTACATGTTAGAATTTCCTCCTTTTACAGACTGAATCATATTCCACTGTAAGGATATACCACATTTTGTGTATCCATTCATTCAACAGTGAACATTGGGTTGTTCCACCTTTTAGGTATTGTAAGTAATGCTGCTATGAGCCTGGATGTACATCTACTATTTGTTACCCTGCTTTCAATTCTTTTGGGTCCCAGAAATAGAATTCCTGGATTATATGGTAATTCTTTTTTTTTTTTTTTTTTTTTTTTTTGAGACGGAGTTTCGCTCTTGTTACCCAGGCTGGAGTGCAATGGCGCGATCTCGGCTCACCGCAACCTCCGCCTCCCGGGTTCAGGCATTTCTCCTGCCTCAGCCTCCTTAGTAGCTGGGATTACAGGCACGTGCCACCATGCCCAGCTAATTTTTTGTATTTTTTTAGTTGAGACGGGGTTTCACCATGTTGACCAGGATGGTCTCGATCTCTTGACCTCATGATCCACCCGCCTCGGCCTCCCAAAGTGCTGGGATTACAGGCTTGAGCCACCGCGCCCGGCCTATGGTAATTCTTTATTTGATTTTTGGAGAAACCATCATACTGTTTTCCAAAGTGGCTGTACCATTTTACATTTCCACCGGCAATGCATAGAAGTTCCAATTTCTCCGCATTCTCATCAACACTTATTTTCTGTTTTGTTTTGTTTTGTTTTGTTTTTTAGCCATCCTGCTGGGTAGGAAGTAGTATCTCATTGTGGTTGATTCGCATTTCCCTGACGATTAGTGATTGAGTATCCTTATTGAGTATCTGTACTTATTGCCCATAATATATCTTCTGTGGAGAAATGTCTATGTAAGTCCTTGGCTCATTTTCGAATTAGGTTGTCTGTTTTGTTGTTCTGAGTTGCAGGAATTCTTTATATAGCCTGGATATTAATTCCTTATCAGATACATGGTTTGCAAACATTTTCTCCTGTTCTGCGGGTTGGTTTTCCACTCTGTTTATACTGTCCTTTGGGGCACAAAAGTTTGATGAAGTACAATTTATCTATATTTTTTCTTATGCTGCCTGTACTTTTGGTGTCATATTCATAATTTGGGGGTTTTAAATGATTTTTTTTCCCCCAGCAAGGCATGGTGGCTCACACCTGCAATCTCAGCTCTTTGTGAGGCTGATACCAGTGAATTGCTTGAGGTCAGGTTTTTGGACCAGTCTGGCCACCATGGCGAAACCCCGTCTCTAACAAAAAAAAAAAAAAAAAAAAAAAAAAAAAACCCCAAACAAAAAAAAACACACAAAAATTAGCTGGGCTTGGTGGACCATGCCTGTAGTCCCAGCTTCTTGGGAGGCTGAGGTGGGAGAACTGCTTGAATTCAGGAGGCGGAAGTTGTAGTTAGCTGAGATTGTGCCACTGCACTCCAGCCTGGGCAACAGAGTGAGATTTCATCTCAAAAACAAACAAAAAACAAAATAAAAATAAAATAATAATAATAAGAAGATTGGCGCCAAAACTCTGTCCATTTTACAGCTGGAGAAACTATTAAACAAATACATTGATGAGCTCCTCCGATCCGTCATTGGTTGGTAACTCAGGCCTGAGAATCTTATCCTGGGCTCCCCTCTGGGATCCCCACTTGCCCTGAAGAACAAGGCGGGTGCCTCAGTGAGATCTGAAACACGCTCCAGAGTAACCTGCCAGGACCCTATAGTTTCATCAGCCCCAGTCAGTGGGGAGAAAAGTGCATTTCGGTCTTTTTATTTGTTCAAGTTCAAAGTTCCCCCTTATGTTAAAAAAATAAAAAAAGAGAAAGCTCCTGAAATACAGAATCAATGAAATGTTTTAGAATGTATTTACTTTGGGGCACTACCCTTTACTAGAGCAAAGAGTCCCATACTTAGAGTGAACCAATGTATTGGTTAAACTACGTTACCAAGTCCTCAGGAGGGCAAATTGATAAGCTGCAACCACTGCCTAGCCAGTGTTCGATTGCTTTTAGTGCGCCAGAGTAGTCATCTGTAATTTCAACAGGTGGCAGAAAGTTCTGCTGCACTTCCCTCGCCACAGCTCCACTCACCACTTAGTGTGTATTTTAAAACAATACAGCAATGGATCTGCTTAGAGGGAGGTTTAAAGGGAAAGATAAACAAGGGCTTTCTTAATTAAGTATATAGCAGGGCAACGTGATGGGTGACCACGAAAGGAACTCAGGGAGCCTCTCAGCAGCCCGGCCTCCTTTCGTGGCAAAACTGGAGTCAACCTGATTATTTTAGGGGCGCTGGGTGGACAGGTGGCTTTTCCAGCCAAGGCAGGGTATGCTGGCTTTTTCTCTGGTGGTGTCCAAGAGTGCAGAGAGAGTGTCGAATGGTGACTTCGGATTCTGGCGACTTGGTCTCTTCCCGGGTGAAAGCGAGCGCGCTCCCAGCTGCCCGGTCTCCTTCGGGAATCAACCTGAGCACGCACTTGGAAACTGTGAACCCGGAGGACGTTCTGTAACTCTCCATGCCCCAGAGCCATCTGGGGAAGGGCCCACATTATCCCGCCATCCCCGTGGCACAGCCGCTCCCCATCCTCTCTCCCCACACTCGCTAGGTAGTTTGGGATACTGTAGAAACGACCCTAGAAGCCGCGGCACCTTCGGCGCACACCGAAGGTGAACGCTGGAGCGTCCGGGGAAAGGCTTTGCTCCCGACTTCATCCTGATAATTGTGCAATGGGAAAAAGAGAGAACCTGGGCGAGCGGGGCCAGGGCGCGCAGGAGAGGGTAGCCGAGAAAGTGGCCAGCAAGGGCAGGCGCGGGCCGAGGGCGGGGCGGGCGCGGGAGGGCGCGAGGGGGGCGTGGGCGCGGCCGCCAGCTCGGCCAGGCTGGGCTAGGGGGAGGGGCGCTGGCTGGAGCGGCGCCTCCCGCCCGGGGAGAGCGGCGCGCGCTGCAGCCCCGCGGCAGCAGAGCGCCGAGCGGGAACCGCTGGGAGCGCGGGCCGGCGACGGCGAGGGAGGGCTGGGGCGCAGTCAACCGGCGCGCGGTGCAGCTGCCATGGGCGTGCAGTGAGCGGCCGCTCAGGACAACTTCCTCGGCGGCGCGGCGCTCGCGCAGAGCTTTCTGGCTGGTGGTGCGTCCCTTCGGTCACCATGAAAGGTAGGAAGGCAGCAGCTCCGCGGGGCTCCGGGCCGGGGTCGGGGACGGGGTTCGGGGCGCGCGGGAGGCGTTGGAGGTGCCTCCTGGGCGAACTTTCCCTTGGGCTGCGGGCCCAGGGATCCGGGGCCGCCAGAATGCCGGGCTCGGGCGCGGACACTGGGGGCGCACCCAGGTCCTGAGTCGGGCAAGGCTGGAGACCTCGAGGTTGGGGTTTAGAAGCGCGCTGGTATTCGCCTCCCATCGTGTCTTTGCAAGTAGTTTGAAGCCCTAAGTCGTTGTTTACGGATTCCAGTTTCCAACTTTTTAATTGAAAAAACATGCCGAGGAGAGTGGAGGCATCGCCATCCCTCCCGGTCGGTTTTCCGCTCCGCAGCGCTCCCCACGCTTGCCCCATCCTCTCTCCTCCCGCCTCTCCCCGTTTCCCGGTCCGAGCAGTCCCCGCGCCGGCGGGCGGGTGTTTTCTTCGGGACTTGGGATGTTCTCCGTTAGCCCTCGCCACATCTGGCAATGATTAGGTGCCCGCGGAGTTCAGCTGGCTAGGGAAGTGCATTTGGCATCTTTCTCCATCAGATCCACCGACTGGAAAATAGCTGCTCTCGGTTCCGCGTCCCTTCCACGTGCTCGCCTGTGGGTTTGGCGTGCCCACGTGTGTTCAGGGTGACACACATCAGCCAGTAAATCGCCCCCTGCGCGGTGTCCTCCCCAGGCCGGTTTATGGAAGTGTCAGATGTTATCGTACTTTAAAAAGAAGCACAAGAAGAAGGGCTTTGCAGGGCAGCCTTCTGTTTAGTGGAAACACGGAGATTTGTCAGCGGAATCCTGATTTATGTGTGAGATAAATAACTGCAGCGGAGGCATCAAAGAGTCGTTCAGGAATGGGCCCGCGTGGTGTTTACACAAGGCTTCGTGTGAGAGTTCCTGGTTCCGTGCTAGGATAACAGCCCTGCGCCGTCCCGGGCTGGGTGCGAAATGCCATCTGACCGCGGTGACCGAGCTTCCAGCCGCCAGAGATCTGGCGTTGCGATCGCTTTGATTTACCAGGGTTGCTGTCTGAGGGAGGCGCCGGGAAGCCCCAATGCTCTTGGAAAGTGACTTGGCTCTGCAAAGTTTTTTCTGAAGGGCAGTTCGCGCTGAACTATCTGGAGCGATAATATCCTACCAATCCACTCCGCTTCCAAGGGCGTTAGGTCTCCATGTCTGGAGACCTCGGGAAGGGAGGTGACTGATGACCAGGTGAAAGTGGTCTGCCCCAGGGGGAAAAAAAGGCACAATACAACTTTCTGCCTAGAGAATTTCAAAACGCTGTGGCTTGCTTTCCTTCTGTTTCCATCTCAGTTTCTCTTCTCTCATTTACATTTTAGAAAATGCATACATTCATTAGCTAGCTTTAATTGAGGAGCCTTCCTAGAAAGGAAAGACTTTCACAGGGCTAAAAGTTACTCTGGGGCTTAGTTATCATTTTAGCCAGAAGTGAATCTTCTCTTTGCTGGTCATTAGGCCAGTGGTTTTTGAAGCTTGGGAAGATAAGCCACCTACTCACTCTGTCAGCTCCCACGTGGGTTCTTAAACACTGAAACTTTTGTTATACTTTTTACTGGGTAAAGGAGCGCTATTGCGCTTTAGGTATTTTTCCAGTTACTTTACATCTGCACTGTGAAACATACCTGAACGTCCTAAACACATTTTTGGGGGAGATTTATGCTGCATTCTGGACCAGCCTGTGGCCTACCTGCTGTGGTGCAGTGCTGCCTACAAGCCCCATATGCTTTTTGCTCTAAAAGGGGAGGTCGATAGAGGAACTGGTGGATCCCTAGATAGACTAATCATTTTGAAGCCTTTTTTTTTTTTTTTTTTTTTGGGATGGATTCTGGCTCTGTTGCTCAGGCTGGAATGCAGTGGCCCAATCTCGGCTCACTGCAACCCCTGCCTCCCGGGTTCAAGCAGTTCTCCTGCCCCAACCTCCCAAGTAGCTGGGATTACAGACATGGGCCACCATGCCCGGCTAATTTTTTTTGTATTTTTAGTGGAGACGGGGTTTCACCATATTGGCCAGGCTGGTCTCGAACTCCTGACCTTGTGACCCACCTGTCTCAGCCACCCAAAGTGCTGGGAGCCACCGCACCCAGCCTACAGGTCTCTTAAAAATGAAAATATTCTGGCGGGTTGAGAATACAGGCTCTCGCCTGTAATCCCAGCACACTGAGAAGCCAAGGCAGGCGGATCACCTGAGGTCAGGACTTCAAGACCAGCCTGGCCAACATAGTGAAATTCCATCTCTACTAAAAATACAAAAAATTCGTTCGGCGTGGTGGCAAGTGCCTGTAATCTCAGCTACTCGGGAGGCTGAGGCAGGAGAATTGCTTGAACCTGGGAGTTGGAGGTTGCAGTGAGCCGAGATCAAGTCACTACACTCCAGCCTGGGTGACAAGAGTGAGATTCCATCTCAAAAAAAAAAAAAAAAAAAAAAAATTGTAAGAGGTTTGCTTACCAATTATTACCACGTGATCTGTTATTTATGACATTTGTCTGAGTGGTGAGGTGGGGAAGGGAGGGGCAGCAATAAAATTTTTAGTACCTACTAAGTGCCAGCTACTGTACTATATAAACTACAAACACATTGCAATTAATCCTCTCAACAGCCTTGAGAGTAGATATTTCAATCCTAACAGTATAGATATGGAAACTGAGTCTAGAAGAAATAGGAACTGGCAACTAGAAGGACAGGGTAGGCATCTAAACACAAGCCTTGTCAACCACCCTGTGTGGCTTGGAAAGCCCTAGGACACCAGATAGATAATCTCTGGTGAAGATGACTAGAAAAAAAGTGAAGCTGAGACAACTAAGTAGCCAAGTAACCTGCAGTTGGTGCTGTATCCAGGAAGAGGTAGAGCCAACCAGTTGGCCCTGTGCTTTGGAAGCCTAGACAAAAAGGAAAGCTGCTTTACTAAGTGGAATTATTTTGACCATTTGCCATAGGGAACCAACTAAAGGTTTTCCCCAGAGTTTCTGATTACATCAAATAGTTATTAACTCACCACGCTTCAGAAAGCCAACATGATAGAAGGCAACAAATGACAAGCCTTGTAAATGCTTAGAATAAGCGTGTTAATCTAAAACATTGTTTGCCAGGTGAGGTGGCTCACACCTGTAATCCGAACACTTTGGGAGGCCGAGGCAGGTGGTCAGGAGTTCGAGACCAGCCTGGCCAACATATAGTGAAACCCTGTCTCTACTAAAAAATACACAAATTAGCTGGGCATGGTGGGGCATGCCTGTAGTGTCAACTACTTGGGAAGCTGAGGCAGGAGAATTGCTTGAACCTGGGAGGTGGAGGTTGCAGTGAGCAGAAATTGTACCCCTGCACTTCAGCCTGGGTGACAGAAGCAAGACTCTGTCTTCCAAACACACATATACACACACCCCACATGCTTTAACCAAATAGAAAATCAGCGAACACTACAGAAGCTACAGAAGTTCATTTGCAAAAGCAAATATTCCTGTGCAAGTCAGATGCCTTTTTAGAGTACCAACATGACTTTCTAATTTTGATGTTTAAACCTGGTTATGGTCTTTGTAATGACTCAGGCTCTTGGAGTGTATGCCTGCATCTGCAGTGAGTCACAGCGCCACCTATCTGTTGCATTCATCAAACATCTATTTCCTCCATCCCTGGAGTCACAAGTCTCAGAATAATGACATCATTATATGTTATCCAGAAGAAAATTACTTTCCCTGTTGCTGCAGTACTTGAAGTTTTTCAAACTGATTAAAACATGAAGTTTGTTTTAATTTATTTCCAATTTCATTTCCAATTAGCTGTACTACACCATAAATCTCATGGCTTTTTGGATACATACTCACATTCTTGATGAAGGAATCTGACTCCTCTAGAGTTAGATGTGTCATTGCTAAATCACATTCGTGGTTCTTAAAGTTGGAGATAGTGGTGAGTTTCAGTGCAGCAGCACTTGTTGCCTGAAAGAAGACTGAAAACAGCCACCACCACCCGAGACCACAGAGGTCCAAGACACTGTTATAATTTAACACACAGAGGAGGCTGGTGCCATCAAAACACAGTATTCAGCTGCTTATTTTTGTACTTTTTGCAAAAACATTGTGAAATGCCATTTGGCAATAATATTTTTTAAATGCACTAGTAAGCAGTATACTTCTCCCAAAGTTTTTTTGGGACTCACAGTCTTTTTGCTTTTCCAATGTCTCTCTAAGATTTCTTGTTCTTAACTGGGTTAAGCAAACAAGCCTACAAAGGCAATTGCATTTAACATGGAGAGTCATGTTTTCTAAAGGAAAGTGGAAACAAAATGAGGCCTCTTTCCCTTCACTGATTGGTAGTAGGAACTGCCCTTGTCTGGGAGGCAAATTTACAATCTAATTATACTTTTGACTTTTCATTAGTTTGGGAATGCTTGACATTCTTAATCTGAGGTTTAATTATTGCTAAGTATAGATCTTCTCTGTGGTCTCCTATGCAATTTCCCAGGGTTGCTCCAATGGCTCCAACCCTTTGCCATGTGGCTCATCCACTGATAATGGGGTGAATAGAAAAAGCTAGCAGATGATGGCTTTCAAGCTATATCATAACAGAGTGTCTCATTTTCCCACTAAATGCTTATTCTCATTAAAATATTATTTCAAAACAGCTCTTGTAACTGCTGCTGAATAAAGTTAAATGGACCTTGAAGTATTAGCTTTTAAGTGGGAAAATAGACATTTAAATTTTGTGATAGAAAATATGTTTCACCCTGGATAAAACCAGCATGTGGGTAATCGCTCAAGGAGGCCAGCCTAACACAGACTTCCCTTTAATAATAGCTAACATTTACTGAGTACCTGCTATGCCAGGCATTATTATTTCCTCCATTTTATGATAGGAAAACTTAGGTTCAGAGAGGTTGTGTTACTTGTCTAAGGGTACCCAGCTAGTTGGTGGGGGGATCAGTATTCAAACTCAGACTGTCTGATTCCAGAATCACATGTGAAATCTCTACCCAGGCTCCCTCCTAGCCATACCCTAATAATGCATTCAAGCCACACATCTTTATGAAGTCCTGCTGTGTGCTGTCACACTCCACTAGATACTGGGTGAGCAAGATAGACAAGGCCCTATCATCCGGACTCATAACTGTAATGACTTAGCATCAAAGGTCTGAAGGATTGATGTGCTCTTCAGTCAGCCACTGGAGGAGACGCTTTATTTTTTTTTATTATTATTATTTTTTTTTTTGAGACGGAGTTTCGCTCTTGTTACCCAGGCTGGAGTGCAATGGCGCGATCTCGGCTCACCGCAACCTCCGCCACCTGGGTTCAGGCAATTCTCCTGCCTCAGCCTCCTGAGTAGCTGGGACTACAGACACGCGCCACCATGCCCAGCTAATTTTTTGTAGTTTTAGTAGAGACGGGGTTTCACCGTGTTGACCAGGATGGTCTCGATCTCTTGACCTTGTGATCCACCCGCCTCGGCCTCCCAAAGTGCTGGGATTACAGGCTTGAGCCACCGCGCCCGGCGAGGAGACGCTTTATACTGGAGCTCTTGCAAAAATAAAGCAGGTTCCAGGATTGCTGCCCTGTGTAGCTTATCTTGCTTACCATTGATTGAATGAATATGGATGGCCCACTGTAGCCATGAACTCTAAAAACAGCCCCTACATGTGTTGCTAACAGGTTTGCATTGAGAAAATGAAATATTGTTAGAAGTGCCATTTTCATAAACAGGCTATAACCACCAGTGAGTGGTCAGTAATAATAATAATAGTATTTTAAACAAGGAAAAGGGAAGTATAGACATTTTTCATAGAAAATTCATTCCTTTCTGCTGACAGCAGAGTTTCTAACAACACCAACCATCAAACCTTAAGGGAGGTAACTTTTCAGTCAGGCAGTGATTTGATTTCTTTTTCAGTGCATGACATTTGAAGAACCAAAACAAGTATCATACCTTGAAAAGTTCTGCTGATTGCTTAAGGGCATTTTGCAATTATACAGCAGTGAAAGCCAAAATAAACATAAATTAGTAATCCCAAATTAAGATTCCAAGGAGATCCTAGGAGCTCTATTAACTTTCAAATTTATCATGAATATTTCATCAATACTCTTAAAAATAGAAGAGAAATGCATTTTTCAGCATGGGAGATTTAAAATGAAATATATTTATTGGACTTGGATATATTAAACATGACTCCTTTATGCTTCCTGAATGATGTAATATTATAGCTCAGTATCATGTGAGGTATTATTCCCTAGCCTGTGAGGTTGGATGTTTTACATTTGGCGTGAAAAACACACTTGTCTTTGGCTCTGTGGAAGAAGCCACATTTCTTTCGCCCAGTCATTTTCTTATGACATAGAAATGTTAGGAAACTAGCTGATGTTTATAAAACAATTTATTATTCAAAGGCAAAACAGTCCCACTTTAAAGTAGATAATATATGCTTTAAAATGTAACCATCTCATAAAATACAATTATGTTTAGTGATCCCAGGCATTGAACCGGATCATTTCAGTGTGCTGGCAAGGAGGAGTGTGGGCTCTGAAGCCAGAGAGCCTGAAAGTCACTTAACCCTCTGGGGCCCCAGTTTCTTTATCAATGTAATGGGGGACAACAATGGCATCTATCTGACAGAGTTGTTTTAAGGATTAAATAGTTGTTTAGAATGGTGGCTAGTATGTAATAAGAACCCAAGTTGTTTTAGTTTGTTATATTGTATTATAACCTGGTTTTCCTCCCAGCAATAAGTTAATTGCCAATTATGAGCCATCTATGTTAATTTAATCAGTGATGTAGTTTAGACCTTGAAGGCAAATGTTCAGTTCTGAAATGAAAGTGATTTTCAGATTGCAAATGTGTTGAAACAGACCTCAGGGATAGGAGGAGTGAGCTTTGCTCCACCTGGGGATGTATTAGTATTGGTTGCATTCCAGCTGCCATCACTGCTGTCATCATCAAAAATGCAGGGACTATTCTCAAAGTGAAGTTTGTAATTGTAGTAATGAGACAGTTTTTCTATTTGTTATAGTAGCGATAGAAAATTGATAAATATATGTAAATATATTTAGATTACCTAAGAGCACTGTTTTTTTAGTACTGTTGCCTACTGATGACGTGATATATTTTTTTGAGACAGAGTCTCGCTCTGTCACCAGGAGCCAGGCTGGAGTGCAGTGGCATGATCTCCGCTCACTGCAACCTCCGCCTCCTGGGTTCAAGCAATTCTCCTGCCTCAGCCTCCTGGGTAGCTGGGACTACAGGTGCACACCACTACGCCCAGCTAATTTTTTTGTATTTTTTAGTAGAGACGAGGTTTCACCATGTTGGCCAGGATGGTCTGGATCTCTTGACCTCGTGATCCGCCCGCCTTGGCCTCCCAAAGTGCTGGGATTACAGGCTTGAGCCACCGCACCCAGCCAATGACATGATATTTTTAAAGATCTGTCTTTCAAATCCAGTCTCCAGTTTTACCCAGTAAGGATGTGACATCAAGGAATCACAACATTAAACAAATTTGTCTCTAAATAAGTATTTGGAGAGATGTATGTATGTGTATGTTTTTAAACCATATGACATCATGTCTATTTCATCAGCAGTAATTTTCCATTAAGCTGTCATATTTCTCTTTTATTTATTATTTATAATTGGGCTACCATTCTAACTAGCTTTCATTTATTCTTTAAACAAATATTTAATATGAACTTTCTGTGTGGCACTGTAGAAATGCCAAATAAAATGAATAAAATATAGCTTCTTTGCTCACAGAGCTTGCAGTCTGGTAGGCGAGACAAGACTTATGTGTAAACAACTGGAATCCAAAGTAGAAAGTAGACCGTGCCCTATTTGAGGTTCAGATAATATGGCTGAAGACAGGGACATTTTCATTTGCAGGAGAGATTTGAATTATATTTCATCTTTCAGATTACATTATATTTCATATCTTGAATTATATTTCATGTTACATTAATAGAGTAAGCAACATTGAAGAAAAATGTCTTAAAAGAGAGGAAGTCTGGGCATGATGACTCATACTTATAATCTCAGCACTTTGGGAGGCCGAGGGGAGAAGGTTGCTTGAGACCAGAAGTTTGAGACCAGCCAGGGCAACATAGCAAGATCCCGTCTCCACAGAAAATTTAAGGGGTGCAGTGGTGAGTGCCTGTAGTCCAGCTACTTGGGGGACTGAGGTGGGAGGATCCCTTGAGCATTGGCACAGTCTTGGCTCATTGCAACCTCCATCTCTTGGGTTCAAGCAATTCTCCTGCCTCAGCCTCCCGAGGCTGGGATTACAGGTGCATGCCACCATGGTCAGCTAATTTTTGTATTTTTTTGTAGAGACAGGGTTTTGCTGTGTTGCTCAGGCTGGTCCCGAATTCCTAGCTTCAAGTGATCCGCCCACCTCAGCCTCCCAAAGTGCTGGGATTATAGGCATGAGCCACCGTGCCTGACCTGAAATCTCTTAAGTGTGACATTTCAGTGTGGGAGATGAGAGGAGACCAAATTCAAAGTCTTCTTGAACTATGCTTAAACTCAAACTGTCGGTCCATCATTTGTAATTAATTCTAGTATATTGCGTTGGCATAATTGTTTAGATAATCTAAACAATGTTAATTGATTTCAAAACAAAAAGATGTATCAGTGTTATTTTTTAAACAAAGACCTCTTATTTTTTTGTGTCTCCAGGGAAATGGACAGCATTCGTTTTCCTTGCCAAAACGCTCATGTATTTGAGGCTCTGCCAAGGCCCTTATGCAATTTAAGGCAGAGATGCAAGTCCTCATCCTGATGCTTTTATTAACATGATTAAAATGATTGGAAGAGAATTGTTCTCACAGAAGAAAGGGAAGCACATCACCTCCCCTGCAATCACCTGTGAATGATGGATGCAGGTGTCAAGGTTTTGGATGTTGTTTTTGCTGATTACTTCTTAAGTTCTTGGAGTTGGTGGCTGTGAGGAAATCTGATTTAGCCCCTACTGCCAATTTAAGGGCAAAAGTAACAAAAACACACCTTTCTCAGTTTTGTTAGACTGTAAAGGAAGGAATAGGGTACCTATGCCTCTTTATTCTAACAGCAAGTGTCTGCTGTTTTTACAAGCATCAGAACTGCAAGTTGTGCAGGAAATTAGAGTAATTTTATGTCTGTAATTTTGACTTTTGACTTTTAAAGAGCTATATAAGTGAATCAAAAGTGATCCCATTGTTGCAAAACATAAAATTCAGTAAGCAGCTGAGTAATCAAAATGAATCTCCTGTGATA
Source organism: Sapajus apella (assembly GCF_009761245.1). Classification (NCBI taxonomy): domain Eukaryota; kingdom Metazoa; phylum Chordata; class Mammalia; order Primates; family Cebidae; genus Sapajus; species Sapajus apella. Next base: position 11,146,760 of record NW_022436969.1, on the reverse strand, counting down.
CTTTAAAATAATCTACAAGTATTTAAACTGCTACAGATTCCTTCATCCATTTGGGATGAAACAGTTGAATGGAAGGCAGATCTAATTACCATCCAAAATATCCTGAAGTAACAAAGTATCCTCAGATGTGAGAGATACTTTATCTGAGGATACTTTGTTACGCTGCATTGAGTTCATTCACCAAAAGAATACATAATAACTATTTTCCAGAAATGCCTAAGGGAAAAAGGAAAGCATGCAGAGAGCCAGATAAAGGTTTACCTTTGTAAAGCTGTAAAACCAGGGCAAATGTTACTGATACTGTTCTTAGGGACACACCAAGATTAAAGGACACCTTTCTTCAGTTTTTACAGACCAAAATACATTAAGATAAGTTTTCTTCAATATCAACCAGGTACTTCAGGGCCAATTTGCTAAAGCCCAAATAGAACCTGCAGCATATGTTACTGCTTTGCTCATCAAACTTTCCTGTTGGTCCTTCCCCCAAATAGTCACCTCAGAATGGAGTTTTGTAACCAGAAGAATGGACATTTGAAACCGGATGATTAAAGTCCTCAGATATTTATTTTGGACCTTAAAGCACAGTAGTTTTTACCACTGCCTCTGTCCTCTTACATCAAAGAAAACTCATATTTATTAAGCAGTTGGTATGTGTTGGATGTTTTCCATGTGTCAGTTCACATTTTTCTCCCCAAAATGTGTGAGATAGGAATCACTGGTTCCTGCTTATAGGAAACTGAGAGGGAGGCATGAAATTATATTGCTATTACAAGGTAGAGCTAGTCTTCAAACCCAGGTCTTTGAATTTCAAAGCCCACACATTACCATTAATTCTATCAGCCACTGGTGTTAGGAAAGGAGTCTTCCAGGATATCACAGCAACATCAAGGGGACACTCCAAAAATGTAGCAACTCAGGTGACACACTGTGGAAGCCACTGTTCCCATATGAAAGCAACTCCATGGAGCACTGACCAGTAAAGAGTGACTGTAGACTTGGGGGTCCTGACGGCACCAGGCATTTGGTCCAGGAATACAGGGGCAAGGTGCTGCTTCAGTGGGAAGTGGTGACGTACAGGGACAGTTTGCAGAAATGCTCAAAGCAGAGGCCATTGTTCTTCAACCAGTTGGTTTGGAAGCACTTAAATATTTTAACAACCAATGATACCATACCATTGTGCTCTAAGAGTAATGACAAATAGACAAGATCTGGGAATGCATCCTGGTCTAAACAGGATAGAGCAATCGATGGATACTCCTATGTAGACAGTGCCACTGAGCCAGCGTGGAAGAGCAGTCTAACTTCAGCCTAGTCCTTGTCCACGGTCCTTCAGCCTGGCTCCTAAAAATGTCTGCATTTGCTATGTTGTTCAGTTTGGCATTTGTTGGAAACCTACTTTGGGCCAGGTATTGAAGGCTCCAAGTTGAGACTTCGTTTTCTGTGGTTTCAGGTTGAACTCCACATTCTGGCTCTTTGGGTGCATTTTCTGATTATCTGGTCATCAGTGCATTATCTGTTGGACCTGAATACTCTCGTCTATCTGACTTTTCCATTAATATTCTTTTATTTGCATTATTTCTTATCAAAGTTAGAGATGTACATAGTTTAAACAGTCAGATAATGTCATAGGTTTATTCTGAAAAATAGCAGTTTCCTGCCCAGGCTACCTTCATTTCATCATTTTTCCTTCCCCAGAGGCAACCTCTTGATAGCTTTGTTTTACCATTTTCTTTTGGCATTTATCCCTCTTTCAGTTACCTGCTAATACCTTAAAAAACCATCCAGAAACCCTGTAGTTTAGAACAGCAGCTGTTTTTTTGCTCACGATTCTGCAATTCAGCCTGGACTAGACAGATGGCTGGTCTCGCACTTTCCCTGCTCTCATCCTCCAGCAATTCTCTCTCTCCAGGTGGCCTCTAGTCCAGCAGAGGAGGTAAACTTTTTACATGGCCACTGGCTGCCAAAAGTGTGAAGCCGAAAGGCCCTGGAACCCCCCACTCCCACTTCTGCCACATTCCATGGGAAAGAGCAGGTCATGGGACCCACCCAGATTCCAGGGGAAGATAGTGGACTTGCACGTGGAGGGCTGGAAGGAATTGCTGGTAGTCCATTATGACTATGATCTGCCATGACCCCAGTATCTCTCGGTGACATGTTTATAGGGGTTTTTTTTTTTTTTTTTTTTTTTTTTTTTTTTTTTGGTCTTAGGCATTGTATACAGATTTCCTTTTACAGCAGAGAAGGGTTTCATTCTCTTTCACCTTCCTCCTTCCCCTAAGAACTCCCACAGTATCTCCTGTTCTCGTCCATCTTCCTAACACAGTTACAGCATAATCTCAGATTCATATTCAGTATTGATATTGTGACAATGTCAGGGCGATTCACAGCTGAGTCGTATTTCTTGTGTAGCTTTTTGTTTCCCCCCACCAAGTTAATCACCCTCTTGTTATTTTGTTTAGCGCCTCATACGTACATCATTATTCATCTCCAAAGTTTCTTTTACTTTCCCAAATCTCTCCTCTGTGTGTTCAAACATATTAGGAATTCTTTCATTTCTGTCTTGAAAGAATCTTTTCTGGAGCATTCTCACCAACTGAGGGTTAGAGTTAGGTTAGGATGTATATACATTGACACACACAGATATGCACACACAGAGACACACACACACACACACACACACACACACACACACACACAGAGGTTATGTTCCTTATTGGAGAGTGCAATGCATTCTCCAATAACTTCCTGAGACAAGTGTGTGCGGGATGTACATTTTTGGGAATTCTGCTGGTCTGCAAAGGTCTTTATGTTACCCCCTCATTGAATTGAGAGCTTTCTATTTTGGAAATAATTTATCCTTAGGTTTCAAAAGCACTGCCGTAGTTTCTTTAGCTTCCAACTTTGCTGCTAAATGTGAAGATGTTCTTTTTTTCTTTGTAACCTTCTTTTTTTCTTTGTAAAATTCTGTCTGGAAACTTTAAGGATTTTATTTTTGTCTTCAGTGTTCTGAAATTTTATGATGATGAGCCTTGGAGTGACTGTCTTTTCTTTCTTTATTCTGGACTGTGATGGGCCCATTCTTCCTGGAAACTCATGTCCTTCAATGCTGGGAAATGTGGTTCACTTACTCCTTTAGTGCTTCTCTCCTTTTTTTTCTTTTTTCCAGGAAACACCTGTTATGTGAATGTTGGACCCTGTAAGTTGGTTTATTTTATTTTATTTTTTTTGAGATGAAGTCTCACTCTGTTACCTAGGCTGGAGTACAGAACCTCCACCTCCCAGGTTCAAGCAATTCTCCTGCCTGAGCCTCCCAAGTAGCTGGTATTATAGGCACACATCATCATACCCAGCTAATTTTTGTATTTTAGTAGAGATGGGGTTTCACCATGTTGCCCAGGCTGGTCTCGAACTCATGACTCAGGTGATCCACCTGCCTTGGCCTCCCAAAGTGTTGGGGTTACAGGCGTGAGCCCTGTGCCCAGCCTCTAAATGGATTTTCTAATTTTTTCTTATTTTTGCTTTTCTTCTATTTATATGCCTTTATTCTACTTTTTGTAATATTTTGACTCCATCTTGCAATCCTTCCATTGAGATTTATTTCTGTGATCATGTTTTTAATTCCCAAGAGTTCTTCCTCTTCCTTTTCTTTTTTTTTTTTGAGATGGAGTCACGCCCTGTCACCCAGGCTGGAGTGCAGTGGTGCGATCTCACTGCAACCTCCGCCTCTTGGGTTCAAGCGATTCTCCTGCCTCAGCCTCCCTGGATTAGTAGTTGGGATTACAGGAATGTGCCACCATGCCCAGCTAATTTTTGTGTTTTTAGTAGAGACAGGCTTTAACTCTGTTGGCCAGGCTGGTCTTGAGCTCCTGACCTCAAGTGATCCATCCGCCTCACCCTCCCAAAGAGCTGGGATTACAGGTGTGAGCCACCGCGCCCGGCCCTTTTTCTGATGGTTGCTTTTTTGTAGCATCCTGTTTTCCGGATATATTATCTTCTCTTATCTCTGTAAGTGTATTAATGATATTTATCTTTTTCTGAGGTATGCTTAATTTTTCGTGTATAATGTAGATTTCCTCTCAATTGCTTTATCAGGTTTCTTTATTTTCATGTTTGTCTTTTCATGTTAGAAGTTGTGTCAGTTGTCTGGTGACTCTTGACTTCTTATTTAAGAGCAGAACATTACACAAGTTAATTGGAACCTTTTATACTGGTGGGTTTTGTGAACTGTGACCATCACTGTAAATTTTCCTGGTTCTGTTGGAGACCTCCTGGAATTAGAACCATTAGTTTGTTTATTTATGTATTTCAGCTGATCAAATTCCACAGAAAATAACTTTTTTTTTTTTTTTTTTTTTATA
>NW_022436969.1:11070393-11142302 GCF_009761245.1 Sapajus apella | reverse complement strand
AGTGGTGTGATCTCGGCTCACTGCAACCTCCAACTCCTAGGTTCAAGCAAATCTCCTGCCACAGCCTTTTGAGTAGCTAGGATTACAGGCACCCACCACCATGTCCTGCTAATTTTTTGTAGTTTTAGTAGAGGTTTCACCATGTTGGCCAGGATGGTCCCCATCTCCTGACCTCATCAACCACCTGCCTCAGCCTTCCAAAGTACTGGGATTACAGGCATGAGCCACTGTGCCTGGCCCAGTCTCATCTTTACCAAAGGGGACTTTATGGCTGATTAAGTGGGAGAAGAGGATCCAGGGCCTGAGCATTCAGTTGGTAAACTTTCACCTTTCCCCTATTTCATTACAGTTCCTTTTATCTCCTGTTCCTGGTGTCCACCAGACAAGAGAACTTTTGTTTTAATGTTTCCAAGTACTAAACCTTCAATCTCTGCTGTTGTCAGGGAGGGCCAGTCACCCAGTCCTTTGTGGGGGCAGTTCCAACTGCTTCTCTTTTTTTCACCTACTGTACAAATCATCCACTTAACATGTACAATTCAATGTATTTTTTGGTATATTCACATATTTTGTGTTCATTATTATAATCAATTTTGGAACACTTTCACCACCCCCCAAAAAAATCCTTAGCCATTAACAGTCACTCCTCAATTTCCCTCAAAACCACCAGCCCTAGGCAAACATTAATTTGCTTTCTGACTCTAGATTTTCCTAATGTAAACATCTCATATAAATTAAATCACACAATGTGTGTTTTTCTTGTGACTAGCCTCTTTCACATAGCATAACTTTTTTAAGGTTTATCTATATTGTAGTATGTATCAGTGCTTCATTCTTTATTGCTGAATAATATTCCATTGTATAGACATACCACAATTTATCCATTTATCATTCAGTGAACATTTGGTTTGTCTCCCCTTTTTTTGCTATTATGAATAATGCAGCTACAAACATTCATGTGCAAATTTTTGTATGGACATATGTTTTAATTTCTCTTAGGTATAAACCTAGGAGTAGAATTGCTGGATTATTTGGTAACTTTATGGTTAACTTTTTGAGGAACAGCCAGACTTTTTTACATGGTGGCTGTACCATTTTACATTCCCACCAACAGCATATGAGGGTTCTAATTTCTCCATATCTTTGTCAATACTTATTATCTATCTTTTTGGTTATAGCCAACAGCTTCTTAAATGTATACTCTGCCAGTCCTCCTATTTTAGCCTCACCTTTATTCCCAAATTCCTAAGCCTGTTCAGAATTCTGCAATATCAGTCATTGCTTCTTAGCTTTCCCAGCTGCTAGCATAGGCTTCAGTTTCATGAGTGTGCGGGTCAGTCACCATCACAGTGTGGAACTCCTGAGTCCCATAGACCTGTGTCTTCCTATTGGTCTGGCTACTTGCAAGCTGTGAGACCTTGGGTCAAAGTAATGTAACTTCTCTGAGCCTTTGTTTTCTCATCTGTAAAGCAGAAACATAACAAAATGCGGCCAGGTATGGTGGCTCAGACCTGTAATCCCAGCACTTTGGGAGGCCAAGGCAGGCAGATCACGAGGCTGAGAGTTTGAGGCCAGCCTGACCAACCTGGTGAAATTCTATCTCTACTAAACATACAAAAATTAGGCAGGCATGTTCTTACAGGACTGTAATCCCAGCTACTCCTAGGCTGAGGTGGGAGGATCCCTTGAATTTGGGAGACAGAGGCTGCAGTGAGCTGAGAGTGAACCATTGCACTCTAGCCTGGATGACAGAGCTCTGTCTCAAAAAAAAAAGTAAAGAAAAGAAAAAAGAAAGAAACATAGCAAAATAGCTGGCATGCAGCAGGTACTGACTAAATATATTATCTTCTCTTCCTCAAACATAGTGAGTATGCAAAAAGAGAAAGACTTAATCTTTTTCCTTTCGAATTCATAAACTAGTGGGAAAGAGAGAGACATGTACAACTCTCATTTCCTTAATTTTCAACAACTACTGTTGAGCGCCTATCATGTGTCATAAATGTGTTAGTTGTTGAGAGTACAATGTGATGAGTTTCCCATCTTCAAATGGCTTTCCACCTGGAAGAGTCAGAACCAGAGCTGGAATATAAGGTAGACAGAGTCTAGTGCTGTCACACTGATATAAGGGAGCATACAAGAATGAGAGGTAAATTCTGACTGCAGTGCTAGTGCCCAACTTGGTTCACAGATTGACTGGAATGTACTAATACGGATGACTCTTTAAGCCAACAGCTGTAAGCCAACAGAACTAAACTTCACTTGAACTCATGGTACTCTGAAATAGCAAGGTGCAAAGAATAAATCAGCAGCCATATTTTGTTCAACATTCTCTGTCACAAAACCTCTGACCAGTGCGGCTCTGTGCCAGTTACCAAGGAAAGTAGAAAAAGGTAAATAAAAATCACATTCCAAAATAGGTGAGCAAAATACAATGTAACCTGGAGGATTAAAATGAAAATGCAGGGTTGGGCGCAGTGGCTCACGCCTGTAATCCCAGCACTTTGGGAGGCCAAGGCAGGTGGATTGTCTGAGTTTGAGACCAACCCACCCAGCATGGTGAAACCCCATCTCCACTAAAAATACAAAAATTAGCTGGGCGTGGTGGCACACGCCTGTAATTCCATCTACTTGGGAGACTGAGGCAGAAGAATTGCTTGAGCCCAGGAGACGGCGGTAGCAGTGAGCCAAGATCATGCCACTGCACTTCAGCCTGGCCAACAGAGTGAGACTAAAAAAAATTAAATAAATAGCGTGGTGGCTCACGCCTGTAATCCCAGCACTTTGGGAGGCCGAGGTGGGTGGATCATGAGGTCAAGAGATCGAGACCATCCTGGTCAACATGGTGAAACCCCATCTCTACTAAAAATACAAAAAATTAACTGGGCATGGTGGCACATGCCTGTAATCCCAGCTACTCAGGAGGCTGAGGCAGGAGAATTGCCTGAACCCAGGAGGTGGAGGTTGCGGTGAGCCGAGATTGTGCCATTGCGCTCCAGCCTGGGTAACAAGAGTGAAACTCCGTCTTAAAAAAAATAATAACTAAATAAATAAATAAAATGAAAATGCAAAAGTCCAGCACGGGAGCCAAGAAAATATGAGCTTACAGAATAAATCTTAAACAGTTTCTGTCATTTAATATGTTAAGGTTGCTTCTTCCCCACAGACAAACTGCTGTCAGAAACAGGGATCAAGTTATGACCACTGCAGGACTTAGAGGGCTTAAATCCTAACCACGTCCTTATTCATGTCAGAGTGTGGCAATGACTGTCAGAGATACACTTTGGAAAGTGTAAGTTGCTAAAGAGACTGACATCAGAAGAGTATCCTCATCTGAGTATATTACCTTTGCAGTCCCTGATACTGTAAAGGCAATCTGATAATCTGGGATAAAACACATTGAGCTTGTGTCTATATGGTGTGAGGAAAAGGTTTTGAGAATAGAGTATAGCATTGCACATTGTATCAGGCTTTTTGTCTTCATTAAAACCTGCCTGTCAGCCCTTTGGGACCTAGCATAGCCTTCTGCCCTCTAGCATGTTTTAGTCATTGGGAACATTGACTACTCATTCTCTCTCCTATGGCTATTGTTGCTTGATCTAAATCATCTCCACAACCGCAAGCCCTGTCAGCTTTACCCTCTTCCTCTTCCTCAAGTCCCTGAACACCCAACGGTACCATCAGCCTGAATCAGCTGTTTGCTCACTGAGCAGCTGGGAACATCTGGGAGTGGGTCTGGGGGACCACCTAAGCCAGTGAACTATGCACCAAGCTTCCCCTGCCTGGAATCCACCCAACTCTAAAGGGTAGCAAAAGAGGATTCCAAAGTCGACTTTTGAAAACATTGACTAAAACAAAGTTAACCAGTTTTTTTTCTTCTCTTAGCACATCTCACAGTCTCTGATAGTTCCAAAACCATTATGAATTTCCAACAAAAGGATATAATATGCAGTGTTTTCCAATCTCCGTCCTCTCCGAAAAAAACAAACAAAAAACAAAAACATTGAGAGAGACTGATTTAAGGCACTTCTGTATAATTGTAGTCAGAAGTCATGTGTGGTGGCTTACTTGCACCCCTCATGTTTCCTGTGATTTTCTCTCTAATTTTAGAGTTGGACAAGATAGAGACTGTTTTATTCTTTTAGTGGCTGTTATAAGAATCCCTAATCCTTTTTGGATGAGGGTTAAGACAAGAAGCTGGGAACCCACCCTGTGCTTTATGATGGGTGGCCTGTGAGGCCTTTGTTTTCTTGAACCCCTCATGGATTTGGACATGTTAATTTGGAGGTAGAAGCAGAACACAGCTAAATTGCTTTAATAACAAAAATATGAGAAACTTGAAGTTCCCAGGGAAATTTCAGGAAGGAGAGAGAAGTCAGTCAGACTAAATGCTGCATGGGAAAAAGATCAGACAGGGAAAAGAAAACAAACAAACAAACAAGCTAATGGTAGCCCTGCTGAACTGAAGCTTTTGGGGAGAATAGACATGTCCAATAGGAAATTTTAAGCTGTTTGCTGTTGGGGGTGCAGCACAAACCTCCCCTTATGTTTCCACTGTGACATCTTCGATGATGTTTCTGTGGCCCACAGTGCCTAAGTGTGAGTGGATTCTGCTGCAGAGGTGGCACAGTGGTGGAAGGGACAGAGCTGGCTGAGGGCACTGATGTCTGGATGCCATTGATGTTGAGATTCATGTCTCATTAATTCTTCCCAGTGGAAGGAGGGTGGGAAGGGTTTGGTTGTCATTGCAGGAACTATGTGGGTCCCTGAGAGGCAGCAGTTAGTGAAGGAGATGACCCCAGAGCCCAGACATCTAAAAACGGGCTTTTGGGTTAGTTGCCTAAAGACAACTTAACCCCTTGGATGGTTGATTATTTCTGCAGGAAGCATGAGGACAACAGTAAATCCATACACAGTTGTGAGGAAGATGTCAGAGAGAAACATTGAATTAATGGAGCATGACAGGGAGTGGCCAGGTGGTCCGGAAAGGCATCTCAAAGGGTTGCATTTTAGCTAAGACCTGAATTGGAAGGAGTCACATTAAGAACAGAGGAAGTGCATCCCACGTAGCAGGAGCAGCCAGTGTGGAGACCCCTGCAGTCTTTTCTAAAAAGCCTGGTGTGATCTGCCAGCAGAAGGAAAGCTGCTGTGACAAGCAGGGGCAATGGAGCAGGTGGAATACTGCCCCCCTCACCCCCTCCGCCACTTCTGTGCCCCTTGCCAGGGTTAACATTGTGTCTCTTCTTCTCTCACAGACGACTTCGCAGAGGAGGAGGAGGTGCAGTCCTTCGGTTACAAGCGGTTTGGTGAGTCCTGACAAAACTGTGTTCCTTCTTTATGGTCAATCTTGGATGCAGCTACAGACCCCCAGAGACCATTGGCAGGCCCTTGGCAGGCCCTTCATGCACATGGGCGTTTGTGGCTCTGAGGTCCAATTTTGGTTGAAAAGTGAATGTCTGTGTCCCAGGCAGAGGGTTTCTCACAATTTGAGGGGCCATGGGACAGGAGCTGCACCCAGGCATGGAGAAGCGATTGGATGTTTATGGTCTGCGGAATATGAAAGAGATGGCCTGCTAGACAGAGTGTGCTGGGAAAGGCAAATCTGTGACAAGACAGGAGCAAAATACCTGGAATTTTTCGATTTTGATATTCAGAAAACATCTTTGCCTAGGCCTAAGTCTCCTAACCTAGTGTTCATGAATAAGTGATAGGGAGACTTCTTCCAGGAACCCATCTTGACACAGGTGCTCTGTGGTAGGCTGAGGAATGGCCCCCAAAGGTGACAGCACCCTGAATCCTGAAACCTGAATGTTACCATATGTGGCACAAAGGACTTTGCAGGTGTGATTAAGTTGAAGAGCTTGAGATGGGGCCATGATCCTGGGTTACCTGATTGGGCCTTGGAAGCCATCACAAGGGTCCTTATAAGAGAGAAGCAGAGGGAGATGTGACTGCAGAGGGAAGGTGATGTGAGGACGGAAGCTAAGGTTTTTGTGATGTGCTCCAGTCAAGGGATATAGGTGGCCATCAGAAGCCAAAAATGCAAGGGCATTAACGGATTCTTCCTTCAGAGCCTTAGGAGGGAGAGCTGTCCTTCCCACATTTTCATTTCAGCTGACTGAGGCTGATGTTAGACTTCTGGCCCCCAGAACTATAAGAGGAGAAATCTGCATTGTTTAAGCCAGGATGTTCATGGTCATCTGTTACAGCAGCCACAGGAGACTCATACATGCCCTTTGCCTCCCAGGCTGCTGCATCGGGTGCTCTTCTCTGATTTGACCTTGCTTCTCAGGACCTGCAGTTTGGCCTTGAAATGCCAGTGGTCATTGCAGAGTTTCAAAGCCAGCTCCAGGGACTGGAGGATTTTCCCGCCAGCTTGTTTCTGGGTTTGGCCAGAGGAAATGGAGAAGGACAGAGGAGAAAAGAGTATGTATGTGAGTGAGTGTGTGAGAGAGAGAGAGAGAGAATGAAAGTGAATGAATCTATTTCCTGTTGCTTAAAAAAATCCTGGCTGGACTTTGATTAAAGTTAACAACCCCCAGCTGCTCTGGCTCCCGCGTTGCTTTAGCATTTTTCCTTCTGGACACACACGTCTACATTACTTTCTGAGAAAACATACGACTTTAGAATAGGAACGCAGTGGCACCAAGCTCATCTCTCCTGCATCCATTCCCTGGCAGAGCGGCCTGGGTGCAGCTCTGCTGCCCCTCCTCCGTGTTCCTGTTCATCATCTACACGACTCCATGTTTCTGCGATGGGACCCTGGCTCTGTGTTCTTCTTTCCTGAGGGATGGGGGGACTCACTGAAGGCAGCAGTAAGAGTGAAGATGAAACCAAGAATTATAAAGGAAAACAAAACAAAAAAACACAGAAAGACAAGAATAAAGAGGAAAACAAAACTTGACAAAATAAGGCAAAATAAATGTGGGGATGCCTGCGTGTTTTGGAACTCAGTAGAGATATGAAGACCCAAGAGAGAAAGCCTCTGTAGAAAGGGTGACCTTGAGAGAAAATTTTTTATAAATTTCTCAGCATGTTACCAGTTAGATGGGTGGGTGGGGATTTGATGAAAAACACTCAAAAAAGTACATTGCTGACAGGTTTTAATTTGTGGTGGTGAAGTTATGCATGGGAGTTGCAACGGATGACTCACAGGAGACATGATAGCCACTTACAAATATTAGAGAGCACAAACAGAGGCTGGAAGAGAATGAGGCCAAGTGGTACAAACAGAAGAGAGCGACGAAATTAAAATGGGAATCCTTGGAATAGCCTGAGAAAGAGACATTCCTGATGCTGAGAATTCTTGGATTCAGCCTCTAGGCAAGGTGATGGATATCCAGCACAGGGCTAGAGTAGATCTTTGCAAATGGAAGAGTCTTTGAGATGTTTGCTATATTTTATTATTTTCGTTTTGAGACAGGGTCTTGCTCTGTCACCCAGGCTAGAGTGCAGTGGTGTGATCATAGCTTACTGTAACCTTGAATTCCTGGGCTCAAGCAATCCTCCTGCCTCAGCCTCTTGAGTACCTGGAACTGCGGGTATCTGCCACTATGTCTGGCTAATTTTTAAATTTTTTGTGGAGACAGGATCTTGCTCTGTTGCCCCAGATGGTCTTGAACTTCTGGGCTCAAATAATCCTCCAGCCTCAGCCTCCCAGAATGCTGAGATTACAGATATGAGCCACTGCACCCACCTGAGATGATTTAATGCTGCCTTTAATTTCACCGATAAGGGAGATGAGGCCCAGATAGATTATGTCCTTGCTGAAGCAAGTTAGGTGGAGCTGGGTTCAAAGATTCTCTTGTAACTCTCAGCATAGTGTTGTTTTGGGGAACGGCTCAGCAGTGAAGTGGAGGTGACCTTTCAACTTCGTGTTGTGGAGGAGGACCCTGCAGCTCTGGAACCCTATAGTGGAGTGGACACCCAATCCGGCCCCACTGGGGAGGCCTCATCATGGTTATAGGGTGAGGACTCTGATTCTTTGGAAAGTAAATGTGTTTTCAATTCCCAAGAAGTGGCCAATTGAATCCAGCAGAACCCAAGAACCCATTTCTTCAGGCATGGCTAAACTTTAACCATTAAAGGAAGACCAAGTCCCTTCCATGCAACAGGTTGATAGGTGGTAGGTGGAAGGTATTTAGAGACAGGTCAACCCTCTAGGCCCTGCCCCAATCAGTCCTGTGTCTTGAAAGCAGCTACTTAAACTCGGTGGGTCCCAGATGCTACATCTGCCCAGCCAGCAGAGTGAACCTGCCAAAGCCCTCACAGGGCTTCGGTGGGGTTAAGAGAGATGTCAGATGGACACGTGCTTTGAAGTTACAGCACTATAAAAACACAAGACCGTACTATCGCTCCCCTGAGATCTGGGGCTGTTAGCACTCTCTCCACATTTTGGTACAGCCACTGCACAGTATCAAAGTGTGACAGATCTGAAAACATTCCTGAAGAAATGTAAAGGTGTGATTTTCTTCTGAAAAAATGGTAACATTGTAGCCATTTATAGTTTCAAAAATAGACTTGATAACCTAGAGGGTCTAGTTATTGTTTAATTTTAGGTATGTATTGCTTATGCAAGTATGATGACCACAACCCAAATTTAGACTACAGATGAGGCAGAGGTCAGTTATTCACAGGGCAAAGGGGCCGTTGTTTTAGCAAATCATTACTGGGTAGGCTTGTTTCCAAAGTTATTCATATAGAGTTATTATTCAGAGGTGTTTGCTACATGAAGTCAAGGCTGTTTACATAATAATGTGCTTCTTCAAATTCAGCACATTATTACAATAAAGAGCAAAATCCACGATCTTCTCCGGTGATCTCATATGGTATTGTGTTTAGTACAGTCATCCCTTGTTTACTCAGGGATTCATTTTTGCAGTTTAGTCTCAACTAGGTCTTCTGTTTTTCTTCAGTCTTTCCATATACCAGGCTTGTTCAGCCCCATTCGCAAAGTTCTAGACAGGTGTCTAAAGAAGAGATGGAGTTTGGTCTGACGGTTTTGCCACTTTGGCTCCTCTGACAAAAACATCAATGAGGGGAGACTTTGAAGGGTTAATTAAGTGAGCATTTTCAAGCTTTAATCAGGCTTTGGAGGTCAGCATTTCTTGGCCTCAGTATGCAGAGCTAATTGGAACGTAACTATAGTTACAATTTGGCAGAGTTCACTTTCTGGGACATGAGGTATTGGTATATTAATTTTTATTTTCCATAGATGTGATGTATACTACCACGAAAGTGATTATTTTTCTACTTATTTCCCAGTTACTGTTTTCATTAAAAGCCTCACACATGGCTCTAGGATCCTGTATTATTATGCTTAGCAGAAAGGGAAAGAGACACAGCACCACCCGCATAGCCTGGGCCCTGCCTCTGGAGCCTGCATTCTCCCTTTCTGCGCTGGGTGTGGGGGTACTAGACTGACTTTGTTTCATTGATTGGTCGCAATGGGTTCTCTTCTGTTATTTTTGGAATCTGATCCGCTATGATAATAGACATCCAAAGTTGGGATGATGGAGGAGCAAGAGATACATGGTTCACCCTGTGAAATCACGGGTGGAGTTAAAGGTCTCCAGTGAGCAACTGTGGGCAGCTGGAAACATTTGTTGTTTGTATTTGACAAGCAAAGCTTTGACCGAATTGCTTCTTTGGGGCTCAGGGATAGGAATTATTAATAGCTATGAGAGAAAAAGATCTGAAAAATGGCAAACTGAAATGGTAACAGAAAAAGGAAGCATTCTCTATGGAGTAGAATTCAAGTTTTTTGGTAAAAACTAAGTGGGAAAGCTCTAAGGAAATTGCTGAAAAATTATTTAGGGGCTATGGTCCAAAACAGGGTATCAGATGCCTTTTCCTTTGAGGTCAGTAAGTGTGTTCTTTAAAGCATGTCCTTGAATGGTTTTGTTTATGCACAACTTCACAGGCCTCTCTATAGCTATAGCCTCAAACAAGCCAGGCTTTAACTTTCCCCTTTCTTTCCTCGAAAAATAGTTGCAGCTTAGCAAGTATATTTCTAAGAGTTTGGGCCACACAGTGCCAGCCCTGTCGAATCAGCATGAGAAATCTGTGTTGAAGAGAATCCAGCCCTGCCCCGAATGCCCCTGCCTCACGCCTTACCGTCACCGTGCCCTCTTTCCAAACCCAGCCACCAAAGAGGTAAACATATGGAAATTCAAATTCATGGCTCTAGTTAAATTATTGAGCTGTTTCCTGCCAAGAGCTTTAGAGAAACTAATGTCTAAAATCATAGGGGACTACTGAGGCTTCTGAAAAATCACAGCACGAATATGCTTAATCATATAGCCAGAAATGAAGGTTCTTTCTGAGACACATGGTAAGTGACTGCTTTTAATGCCAAGGGATTGAAAGAGTTTACCAAGAAGATGCCGAACTCTCTTTGGGAAGCTGCTCCAGATAAACACTTGGATGCCCCCACTTGTTGCTGGGCTTAGGGGAAGCAGGCTGCCTGTCTCTCCTCTCCTGGGACTCTTCCTGGAAGCCTGGCTTTATCTTCTGATATGGAGAAGGCGTTGACTTGAAGCCATCGATCTCTGACAACAAGGAGCGCTCCAGGCATCCCTCTCACCACAGCCCTGCAGAAGGCTGACCCATTCCCTGATGGGAATGCCAGGAATTTCCATCATTTCCTGTGGGGAACGACTGAATAAGCGCAGCGAGAGGCTGTCCTTCCAGAGGCACCTTTTCCAAACATTTCTAAGTCAAGCACAGGACTGACACTGGGAGGAAAGTGAAGGGCAAGGGAACAGTGGGACCCAGTGCTCCCCATGGGGTTTCTTTGAAATGTCCAAAACAATTTGCATCAAGTTAAGGGGAGAGTTTCATTTATGTGGTTTTGCAAATCCAGCAGAGTTGGTATTTCTGATTTTATTTATTTATTTATTTTTATTTTTGAGACAGAGTTTTGCTCTTGTGGCCCAGGCTGGAGTGCAGTGGCACTATCTCAGCTCACTACAACCTCCGCCTCCCGGGTTCAAGCGATTCTCCTGCCTCAGCCTCCTGAGTAGCTGGGATTACAGGTGCCCACCACCAAGCCTGGCTAATATTTTTGTATTTTTAGTAGAGATGAGGTTTTATCATGTTGGCCAGGCCAGTCTTGAACTCCTGACCTCGGGCGATCCACCTGCCTCAGCCTCCCAAAATGTAGCGATTACAGGCATTAGCCACCACACCCAGCCTCTGATTTTATAAGAATACGGTATCAAAATGGCATGTGAGGGAACTCAGTGCCAAAGAGATTCTCAGGCAGACCCAACTGGAAGGGGAGTCCAGAGTAGCTCATCTGGCCCCTTTATCCTCTGTTTCCAAGCAGGCAGGTGGGGCTCCTAAATGCTGAGAAAGGGAGTTCCTTGGCCATCACTGCTTTTTATAAAACCTGAGGAGATTTCATCATCTTTATCACTATACATGATAACCATAGGCTCCCTTGCCAACAGTATGCACCCAGGTTTCCCTTCTTTTCACCAAGAGGACTTCTCACTGGTTAGATCAGACCCTCCTTGCCTTGTCTTTCCTGCCCATCAGCAAAAAAAAAAAAAAAAAAAAAAAAAAAAAATGGTTCAATTACCACATTCCCATGTGATTATGATTTTTTTCAGACCATGTGAAGAGAAAGTCATGTGAAAGAAACCATTAAACACTCCTTTGTGGATCTCTACTATGTACCAAGTGGTTTCCCACCCATTAGTTCATTGAATTCTCCGAGAAACCCTTGCGGTAGGAATTACCTGTGGTTTGCAGGTGAGAGCCAAAGCTCCCAAGGTTGTGGCATGGCCAGTGTAGGAGTTAAGCCTGATTTCATGCCTCAGTGTTCGTTCTGCTCTACTCGTGACTGGGAAGCTCAGACACGGCCATACTCAAGCATCCCAGAATTTTAATGGAAAAGCAAGTCATCATAGATGTGCCTGGACTAAATCAGCAGCTGTTGATATGGTCTTATATTTCACAGTTTCGTAATATGTGTTGTATTGAACACTTGAGCCCTGAGTTTTCAAGCCATTTAAAGTATATCTCCTCCTCCCCACTCTCCCTGGTTTTCATTCACTTATGAATCCTGGTAGGGCTGTGGGAGGGAAAAGGGGAGAATAATTTGTTTTTCCAACAACTGGGTTGAACTGAATGTGGTTTGTTTTTATTTTTGGAAAAGTTAAAGAAAAAAAGCCTACTCGGCTGTTGTGGTTAAGACAGCGTGGAGACATTTAGGTTGTTTCCAATGTTTGTTGTTGTGGGGCACAGTGGGAAAGAGTTTCCCTTTTGGTAGCAACTCCAAGCAACTTAAGACAGATGAACTCTGAAACTTTCCTTAAGATTTGAGTTGTTCATTTGGAGGCACCTTGGGAAGAGGAAAGCTGTCCTTGGGCCATGGATTTTGAGAAAAATAACTATGGTCCTCTGCAAAGTTGTGAACTAGAGTGTCTCTTTTTCCCTCTCACTTTCTCCTGTTCAGTGTACACTATGGGGTGGGTTGGGGGGAGGTGGTGCCCAGGAAGCAAGGCTTTAGAGTCAGACAGTCCTGGTTCACATAATGGTTTTGTCTTTTACCAGCTAAGCCTCACTTTGTATATCTGTGAAATGGGTGTGACAAGAATATAGTGTGTATTCTTTGTAGGATATATCAATTATAAAACCATAATATATATGGGGGCCACATATACAGTAGGTCTGCACTAAATTGTGGCTATTTTAAACTGCTGACATGCTCCCAACCCTCCCACTCTGCTCTTTTGTCTCTCCCAGGCCCTGGGATTCCATCTTTGGTGTTGCCCCAGGTCTCCTCTTGTGAAGCCCAGCAGTCCCCATTCTCTCTGATCCTTCTCACCTTATTCCCTCCCTCCATCAAAATCTTACTGCCCTACCTCCTATATTCTCTGCCCTGCAGTAGCCTAGTAATTTGTTCAGGAATTCCAAAGGAGTCTATTTTCTTTTCTTTTCTTTTTCCTTCTCATCCCCCTCCTCCTCCTTGTCTCCTTTCTTCTTCTTCTTCTTCCTCTTCTTCTTTTTTCTTTCTTTTTGGAGACAGGGCCTCACTCTCTCACCCAGGCTGGAGTGCAGTGGTGCCATCACTGCAGCCTTGACTTCCTGGGTTTAGGCGATCATCTCACCTCAGCCTCCCAAGTAGCTGGGACCACAGGCACGTGCTACCACTCTAGGCTAATTTTTTTAAAAGATTATTTTTTGTAGAGATGGGATCTCACTATGTTGCCTAAGCTGGTCTTGAACTTCTGGCCTCAAATGACCATCATGGCCCCAGCCTCCCAAAGTGCTGGGATTGCAGGTGTGAGGCACCATGCCTGGTCAGGAGTCTGTTTTCTTGCAGGACATTTAAAAAAGTGTAAAGGGTTGGTGGCCATTAGTAAAGAATAATACTTTTAAGGAAGGTAGCATACTGGGGGGTCAGAGCAGCTTCCATGGACAGCTGGCCTGTCATCGTGGCTAAGAGAATGTATGCTGGGGTCAGACTACCTGGGTTCAGTTTCCAGCTTTGCCAATTACAAGTGAGTAGCTGTGGGCAAATTAGCCTCTCAGTGCCTGAGCATCCTCTAGAATATAGGGATAACTATACTTTCTGCCTGTAGAGTTATCGTGAGAACTAGATGAGTTAATACTCAGAGTTGTGCCTTGTACCTAGAATGCGTACATAATCCATACAAGATGGATATAATGTATGTATTAATGAAAAGTGGCACAAATGGTCACAAGGTGGCTGCAGTGGGTCCAGGCTTCGTTTCAGTGACTTCTTTTTAGAGGAAAAGCAGCTTTCCCAGGGGTCTTCTGTCTACTTACCCTGTCATCTCATTGACCAACAAGTCCTTTTCAAAATTATTTATGTAGAGAGGGAATGGGCTGCCTCTAGTTGGCTTGGACTCATTATTTGGGGAGGAATGGTTGGTGAGGAATTAAGCACTCCAACCATTATTATTAGTTGTAACAGTAGTATCTATAATATATAATGTAATATTATATTTTAAATGTAATACTGTATATAATAATTATTAAAAAGCAACTTAATTTATATTGTTATTTATATAATCTGATACATTATTATTTATAACTTGTTTCATGTATAAAATTATTTATTTATTTATTTGTTTGTTTATTTTTTGAGATGGAGTCTTGCTCTGTTGCCAAGCTGGAGTGTAGTGATGCGATCTTGGCTCACTGCAACCTCTGCCTCCTGGATTCAAGCAATTCCCCTGCCTCAGCCTCCCAAAAAGCTGGGACTACAGGCACGTGCCACCACGCCTAGCTAATTTTTTGTATTTTAGTAGAGACAGAATTTCATCATGTTGGCCAGGATGGTCTCGATCTCCTGACCTAGTGATCTGCCCGCCTTGGCCTCCCAAAATGCTGGAATTACAGGCATGAGCTACCGCACCCAGCCAAAATTATTTTATATAAAATTTAAAAATTCAGTTTATTTGTAAAATAATTACACGTTTACTTCCTAATTGTGACTTTGTTATAAATGAAGCTACAAGGTGCTGTTCTAGTTTTTGACAGTTTGTAGAAAGAGAAGGCATCAAAAACAAGACATCAGCATAATAGAGAAGTGAATGAATGAATAGAAGTCATTTTGTTTTGTGGCTCAGTATTCTCTATAGCCTTAAGCAAATTTTGAAGAAAAAAAATTTTTTTCAAAAGAGGAACTAACAAAAAAGAAAAAAAAACACACCAAAGTTCCAAATCTTAGTGAATACAGCTCTTGCCACATGAAACATTGTGAAACTGGTCTCCTGATCTGAGTCATCACTATAAACGCTTTCTGCTTCTTCCGATACTTTATTTTTATTCTTTTATAGGTTTTTGAATACTGACATTTGGCCCTGATTGACACATGCTCCTCTTTTCATACACTCTGGTAGTTGTACTTGTTTTATAAGTGTGAATATTTCCATGCACAGATCAATTTCTTTCACATGCTGCAAAAGGTGGAGGAATTTAGACTTATCAGGAAAACAAGAGAACCAAACTCAGAGGTCTGCAAAGGTTCTGGCAGAAATCCAGATGGCATTCTTATTCCCAAGGCCTGAAGATGCCCTGTAATCGCTAATATTTGAAATAACCTTTCTAACGTGTCATTCTTATTCTGTGAAACAGGAAAATGTAAAAGTAAAATTATTGCTTATATGTAAGGTCGCAAACCTTCAATCTAACTTCAATCTAAACCTAAATCTAAACCTTCAATCTAAACTTCCACAGCAGTTTAAATATGTAACAAATAACTATATTATTCCCCTTCTGAAAAGCAACTGGGTGTTTGGTTAGTTATTTTAGAGAAAAGGTCTCAATCTATCACTCAAGCTAGAGTTCAATGGCATGATCATAGCTCACTACAGCCTTGAACTCCTGGACTCAGGTGATTCTCCCACCTCAGCTTCCTGAGTAGCTAGGAATACAGGCGTATATCATCATGCCTGGTTAATTATTATTATTATTATTTTGTAGAGACAGGGTCTTGCTACGTTGCCCAGGCTGGTCTTAAATTTCTGGCATCTGGGGTGGTGGCTCACGCCTGTAATCCCAGCACTTTGAGAGACTGAAGGGGGTGCATCACTTGAGGTCAGGAGTTCAAGACCAGCCTGACCAACATGGTGAAATCCTATCTCTACTAAAAATACAAAAAAAAAAAAAAAAAAAAAAAAAAAAAAAAATTAGCTGGGCACTTATTAATTAATCTTGTTTCAATTTCCTGGAAAGCAAAAGTTATAAAAAAGCATCTTTATGGAAGTAAGAATTTTCTCCTAAAGATGTCCATGCTGGTAGTGAGGCCTCATCAAAGGCTTCCCAGAGTCATAGAGTATATGTAGAATTAGAAGCTCCCATTCTGTGCTGAAAATGATAGGAAGTAGGGTGTCAGGGATCCACATATAAATTCCACAGGTGTGAGTAAGAAATGAGTAACAGTTGGGGGCAGAGGAGTCCATTAGCCCAGGGAAGAAATGAGTGCAACGTTAATGGAAATTCAGGAGGAGATGCAGGCCTTCGGCAGTTCCCCTTTCTTGGGAGATGTATGCACTTTGTGAAACTTGTTGAGAAATGGAAGCAAGCAGGACTCTTAGCAAAGTATCATTCTTAGTCCTCCATATGAAAGTGATGTGACATTTACTACCTATCCATATTGTGTTGGGCACCATGGATAATAAAGAAGGGAGATATGGCCTTTGCCTCTGGGAATTTCACATGTAATAAAATTGATTTTTCTAACAGCAGTGCATTTGCATAAAAGAAAAATAGCCAACCCTACAAATTGCTTCCTCTGTCACCTGCAGAATTTCCACAGGCACAATAGAGGGCACTACATGCCAAATACACTGTGAGCCCTCTCTTCCTTCTGTCTGGTGGTGTTCTAAGTCAGCACTGGCAAAGCTTCAGTGGTTTCCAAATAAGGTTGGGAACTCCCCTTTACCCCCACCTCTCCCCATTTGTGCAAGTGAAGAGAACTTGTATGAAGTCCTTTCCTTTTCCCACAGAAAAGGTTGGGGGACGATGTGTGAGAATCTGTTTGATATAAACCAGCAAAGGAAGGTGGGAAGGCAATATCCTTCCGTGTGCTGTGCACACCATTGGCCACAGCTGTTAATAAACTCCTGCCATGTGAAGCCACTCTTCTGATTAACAGCAGCTATGTTCATTTAAAGCACAATTCACAAAGAGTGCAATAAATTAATGTGGTTCAGAAGCCTTTGCTATTTGTTCCACTCTTGATAGACTGAAATGTACCTCTGATAAACAGTGAAGTCCGTGAATGAGACCTCAGAGGGACCAAATGACCTTAAGTAAATTTGCACCGCCAGTCTTTAAATTTTCTTGTTATGGAACGAGGGATAACAATGTTTCAGGGACATTGTGGGGATGAACTAATACAAGCGAAGTGCTTAGCACAATAAATCCTCATTGTTTACTAAGAGAGAAAGACAAAGATGGGGAATTAAATTTTACAAAAAACATTATGAGTTCAGTACTTCATTTGGGTACTCTCTCTCATATGTGTATGTCAATATACAGTGTGTGTGTGTGTGTGTGTGTGTGTGTGTGTCTCTATTTAAAGAGTTCTGAATTGGAAGCATGGAGATCAGAATTTCTTTTGCTACACATTAACTAGCTATGTGAGTTTTGCAAAACGATATAAACTCTCTGAATCTCAAGTAACCACTTCTGCAAAATTAAAGGATTAGGGTAGATGATTTCAAAGGTTTCTTTAGGCTATACAGTGTTGTGGGTTTGCATTTATGTAATGTGATTTAAGGTTCAAGAATCTATTCTGCCACTGCATTTGATTTTTATTTTTATTTTTTTAATTTTTAAGTTTGTTTATTTTTTGAGATGGAGTCTCACTCTGTCACCCAGGCTGGAGAGCAGCGGTGTGATCTTGGCTCACTGCAACCTCCACCTCCTGGGTTCAATCAATTCTCTTGCCTCAGCCTTCCGAGCAGCTAGGACTACAGGTGCACACCACCACGCCCAGCTAATTCATGTGTTTTTAGTAGAGACAGAGTTTCACCATTGGCCAGGCTGGTCTCGAACTCCTAACCTCATGATTCACCCACCTTGACCTCCCAAAGTGTCAAAATTACAGGTGTGAGCCACTGTGCCCGGCCTGATTTTTAAAATATATTATTATTTGCTCTTCCTTGTCCTTATTCAACAATTCAAAATAAATATTTTGTAACTTCCTTTTGGATATATCTTCCTAGATATCTGATGTAAAATTTAGGCAAAAATTGTCAGATGAAAAACTTGCATTAGTTTTGTTCACAAATCTTAGTAATCTCAAGACTAATTCTACTTAGCTATAAGGTCTTTTCATGTAACTCTATGAGTATTGAAGCATTTTCTAGGTGTGTTTTGAACAACTCTGTTCTAGATCACTAGACTCAAACATGGAAGATTCTATTCTCTCCAAGCTTCATAAAAGCGGTTAATTATTCAAATGCAAGTGTCTGTAAATTTAATAGAAAGTGTAATGTTTCCATTAACAATCTGAAGACAATTTGGCAGTTTCTCTCAATTCATTAATCTGTTTACGTTTATCACATGAAATTTTTCTTGGTACTTCTCATGCTAATGAAAGACATATTGGGCAAAAATCATAAATCCACCAGTTACCAGCAGAGGAACGTCACTTTAGCTGTGCCTCTTCTTGACAAGACGGCCCACTGGGAGCTGCGACTTCCTCATCTTTTCTGGTTAGTTTTCAAGTATTAGAATCCATACACACAAAAGGTATCCAGTAGGCCTCTGTTTCTTGGGGCTTTTTTCATTCCTCCAAGAGCTTGGTTCTGTAAAGTGGGAATACATATATTTAACAAGCTTGTAAGTGAGTCGTTTTCCCAACTGGGAAATCATTAGCTCAGTTCTCTCCTTCTCTGTCTTTGTGGAAATAGTTAACCCCACTTTGAAAACTGAAGTCAGCATTAGAATGAAGTAAAGAAGAAAGGAAGGAAAGAGGGCAGGAAGGAAGAAAAGAAGGAAGAGAAAGCGTATTAGGGTTGCTTTTTTTTTTCTGTTTATAATTGCAAACACCTATAAAGGGTGTATTCTGATAAATTCAAAGTCTTTCTTTTCCTTGCTGAGTACTTGGGTGGATATAGGTACACTCACAGCTGAGGAGAGCTGAAGATTTTGGAGTTTCTGAAGTACTAAGCAAGGGAAGAGATAGGGGAGGGGAGGAAAACAGGGCTGGACATGGCAGGAAGTTCTACAGGCTTTGGGGTTGGGGAATAAGGCCATCTTGTTCAGTTCTCAAGGGCCAGGGACTTAGGAAGAATGGAGTGAGCATCTCCTTGCATACTTACAATTCCTGACTTTGTCAAAAAGTATATTTTTTCCCTGCTATATTGTAAGTTGAATGAGGACAGAGATGGTGTCTGTTTTGTTCACCACTGTACCTGGGACAATTCCTCAGCTCAACATGTATTTGAGAAAGGAAGAGCAACAAGTTTGACTGTTTAAAATGTGCATTGCACTCAAGGTGCTTTCTTAAATCCTACCAAAGCTCATGATCTGATATGCCTATCCCTGAATGTGCCTGTGTGTGGGCTGAGAACATTTTCTATAGTCAGATTCTGGGGAGACAGAGCCTTGACCCCAAATCAAGCAGTAAGTTACAGCACACAGGCTCAAGTCCAGGAAAAGCAGAACAGGGCATGGATAGTCTGAGAAAGAAAGGAGACAAACTGGAGCCCTTGGGAGGGGGTGGAGGGCCAGAGAACTAGAGTCAGAAGGAAAAGATTGAAGGAAGCAAGTAACTGCTCTGAAGGTCCTGGAAGTCTCTAACTAGGGCTGGTCTAGGTAACTTACTTTATTTATTTATTTATTTATTGACAAGGTCTCACTCTGTTGCCTAGGCTGGAGTGCAGTGGTGCGATCTTGGCTCACTGCAACCTCCGCCTCCTAGGTTCAAGTGATTCTCTTGCCTCAGCCTCCCTAGTAGCTGGGATTACAGGTACCCACCACCATATCCTGCTAAGTTTTGTATTTTTCATTTTTTTCTTTTTTGAGACGTGGTCTCACTCTGTCCCCTTAGCCAGAGTGCAATGGTGCAATCTGTTCTCACTGTAACCTCCACTTCCTGGGTTCAAGCAATTCTCCTGCCTCAGCCTCCCAAGTAGCTGGGACTATAGGTGTTTGCCCCCATGCCTGGCTATTTTTTTGTTTTTTGGTAGAGATTGGGTTTCACCCTGTTATCCAGGCTGATCTGGATTTCCTGACCTTAAGTGATCCACCCACCTCGGCATTCCAGAGTGCTGGGATTACAGGTGTTAGCCACTGCGCCTGGCCATAGGTAACCATTTACTCCTTTAGAAAGACTGGGAAGGTCCTTTTGCTTCAAAATAGTACCCTTGCTTGAATTTATTTTTTGCTTAAAAATAATTAAGATAATAGGCCTCTTTTGAAGTACAAATACACTAGGATATTTTAGAAATGATGATGGTTACTAATAGTCACCTGTACTTTAAGGTGAATTGTTTAATCAGATTACTTTCTTTCTGTAACATCAAACTGAAATCAGCAAATTGTTTTAAAGAGATTTGTGTTTCAGAAAGATGAAAGGTTCAAAGAACTTTCAATCTTAGCACCTGGGATTGGGAAAGAAAAATTTCAAATGGTAAGGCAGAAACTCAGAAAGGAGAATGTGAAACACAAACTTTTCATAATTAAAAAGTTCGGCCGAGCACAGTGGCTCACACTTGTAATCCCAGCACTCTGGGAGGCCAAGACGGGCAGATCACTTGAGGTCAAGAGTTTGAGACCAGCCTGGCCAACATGGTGAAACCCTGCCTCTACTAAAAACACAAAAATTAGCCAGGCATGGTGGCACACACCTGTACTCCCAGCTACTCAGGAGGCTGAGGCACAAGAATTGCTTGATCCCAGGAGGCAGAGGTTGCAGTGAGCTGAGATCCGCCACTGCACTGCAGCCTGGGTGAGTGAGATCCTGTCTCAAAAACAAAACGAAACATAATTAACAATTTTTTTAAGTCTGTTCCCGTCTCCCCTTTCTTCCCAGAAAGCAGGTAAGAAGGGGTCAACTTTTTAAAAAGCTTGAGAGAGAATGTGATCCCAGGAGAAACTTCCTGTAAGCAGAGGTCCCCAGAGTGATAGGAGTGTCTAGAACCTGCACTTTGGAGAGCCTGAGAGTACGTCACCCCCAGCCATGGTGCCGAGCCCACCCTGCTGGGACTCCCCAGCCAAGTCCTGTGAACCAGTTAACTCTCAATAGGAATAAGAAATGTGTTCTTACCATTTGCCTGAGTCTTGGGCCTTACAATGAGAGTTAGAGGGATGAGATTGAACAGCGTACGTTGTGTACCTGTTGCATCCTGGCCCTGATGCTGGGCCCTGGGATTGAATTGCTAAGATGTGGCACCAGTATTGATGGTGCTCTCAGTCTAGCAGGGGAGAAAAAAGATCAATGTATCTCTACTGTAGTTTGAGAAATGCTTGAAAGGAAACAGAGGATACAAGAGCCAGATTCTGAAGTTTTTAATTCTTCAGAAAGTGGGGGAATCCGTGATTCAGGGAAAGCAATAAAGAGGGATGAATGTTTAAGGGATATGAATTAAAATGAGAAAGTCCCCAGACAGTGGGAACAGAATGAAGGCTGAGGAAACAGAATGAAGATACACCAGTAGCAACAAGGAGCATTAGTGCCTGTCCCCATGGGGAAATGAACTGGGGCCTATTCGAGGAGGGAAACACATATATGCTCAGCTCTGGGATCCATCATCAAGTGATGGACTGTCATGAGATGCTGTGTTTATTAGGGACCTCATATACAATAGATGCTGGGGAGGCTTCAGAATAGTGATTCATGACCCCTGCTTTCAAGATTGCTACAGCCAACTTAAGAGGACAAAAGTGACTCGCGTGGAACAGTAGCAGATAATCCAAGTCAGTTTATCAAGTCAGGCTTGTGGTAAAGATGTGTCCAGACAAGAGAAAACGGAAAGGAAAAGGAGAAGCGCAGCAGCAGTGTGGGCCTCTGGTGAGCACACACGGAGAGGCAGGGATTAGCTCAGGTTGCAGGTGGGCATGGAGAGAACCGAGAAAGAGAAACAGTCAAAAACTTTCCTTCCTGGAGCTGGGGCTGGAGCTGGGTCCGGAGCTGGGGCCGGAGCTGTAGGGCACAGGGTGCAGGTGCAGGGAATGGGCCAGGCTAGCGAGCTAGAAAATGAGGCAAAAGAATTTCAACTTGAGTTGATTAAAATGCCTGACCCCGTCTCTAGTAAAAATACAAAAAATTAGCTGGGCATGGTGACACGTGCCTGTAATCCCAGCTACTCAGGAGGCTGAGACAGGAGAATTGCCTGAATCCAGGAGGCAGAGGTTGCGGTGAGCCGAGGTCATGCCATTGCACTCCAGCCTGGGTAACAAGAGGGAAACTCCGTCTCAAAAAAAAAAAATTAAATTAAATAAAAAATGCCTGGTCTCTGAAAGCCTTTTCACAGAGCAGTCTAATTTACTACATGGTTTTATATGAAAGAAGAGAAAGTGGAAATTGGGGGCTAGGGGAAGAGAGCTGTAGCTGTCACTGGTGAATAAGCTGGTGATGGACTTGTGACAACGGGAATGAAGTGAGAAAGAAGAAAGATATGAAAGACAAGACACTTTTATCTGTGACTCCGAGATGTCGCTGGCTCTGACTGGTGTAACTGATAGCATCTGTGCGCTGAGATCCAAAGGTCCAAAGGTCGGTGGGGAGAGAACAGAGCCTGAGCCCCTGCTGTGTGGTCTCAGTGAACTCCCAGCCCCCCGAGGAATCCCAGGCACACTCATGTTGATGACACATGCTGCCACCTTTCACTGCATTGAGATGATTAAGCAGCAAATTTTTTTTCTCTCACTGTGTGTGTGTGGTTTATTACTTTCTTGATTTTAATTAATCTAGATCTTCTGAATTAGTTGGTTATTGCCAACTGCAGCAATTTATAGTTGGGTACAGATGCTAAGCACTTATTACTAAGCAACTATGTCTTCACAAGTGTACCAGTATAATATTGGAGACATTTATGATTGAGGGGAGAAAAACTAAACACAATAAACCAAGGCTAAAACAAAACATTATAAACGTAGTATGAACTAAAATGAAAATCAGTGACTGCTTTGCCAAGGGTAAGTAAATCACTTGCTAGAGGAGCTGATGTTGAAAGCCTGCACTGAGGTTGGAAGCTCCTTCTGGGGACAAAGCCTGAGGAGGAGGGCAGTGGGAATGGCAGGAGCAAGTGGAGCCTCTTGGTTTCAGCCTGGGCTCAGAACCTGCCACCCGCTCCCTGACTCCCCCATTCCTCTGAGAGAACAGCTATCAGAAAACCTCGTTCTTCCATTGTTACTGGGGAGGGCTTGAATCTGAGCTATTACACCCTATATTTCTTAATAAACTCCAGCTGGGGAGAAATTAAACTGGGGCTACCCTACTTTGCCTTTTTCAAGTAAAAGAAATGTACAGGCTTCAACATTTCAACAATTGTCTGTCTTGGTAGAATGCTTATAAATCCATATCCATGTGGTCACATGACCAACCTCATGATAAAATGGCAAGCCTCATCAAATGCATGCAGTGTGGGGTGACCTCACAGGCCAGGTGTGTCCTCCATTATTTTTAATAACAGCTTTATAGAGATATAATTTACATATCATAAAATTCACCCATGTAAGGTGCAGTTTTTTGTAAATCCAGAGTTGTGCAATTACCACCACAATCGATTTAGAACATTTTCGTCTATTCAGAAAGAACCCTTGTATCCATTAGTAGTAACTTTTCATTTCCCTCCAACTCCCTCTCACCCTCCATTCTCAGCCACCACTAAGCTACTTCCTGAATCAATGGATTTGCCTGTGCTGAACATTTCATATCATTGGAATCACATCATATGTTGTTTTTTGTATCTGGCTTTTTATGTCTTCAAGTTTCATCCATGTTGTATCATGTAGCAGTACTTCTTTTTTTTTTTTTTTTTTTTTTTTTTTTTTTTTTTTTTTTTTTTTTTGAGACAGAGTCTTGCTCTGTCACCCAGGCTGGAGTGCAGTGGTGTGATCTCAGCACACTGCAACCTCCCCCTCCTGGGTTCAAGCAACTCTTCTGCCTCAGCCTATTGAGTAGCTGAGACTGCAGGCGCATACCACCATGCTTGGCTAATTTTTGTATTTTTAGTAGAGATCGGGCTTTGCCATTTTGGCCAGGTTGATTTCGAACTCCTGACCTCAGATGATTCACCCACCTCAGCTTCCCAAAGTGCTGGGATTACAGGCATGAGCCACCACACCCAGCCAGTACTTCATTTTCTTTTAATGTGGATTAATATTTAATGACATGGAGAGACCACATTTTATTTATTCATTTTCATCAGTTGGTAGGCATTGGGGTAGTTTCTACTTTCTATTACGAATAATGCTGCTGTGAACTTTTGTATGGGCTTGTGTTTTTAATTCTTTTGGGAATATACCTAGGAGTGGAATTGCTGAGCCATGTGGTAACTCTGTGTTGAGTGTTTGGAGGAACTGCATGAGTGTATCCCAAAGTGGCTCTACCACTTCATTATTAAGTATCCTCATTCCCTTCACCAAAAAAGGGAAAAAGACCAGCTTGAATTATTTTGCTGTAGTACAGGAATGATGTGTATTAACTAAAAAGAGGTAGAATTTGAATGGCCTAAGAGTGGTTTTAGATATGATGTCCTCCATTTCCATCTCATGTTCTGTACATCTCAATAAACTTTGGTTTGCTACCATGTGGCCTGGTTAACGTTCTTATCTTCCCGTTTCCCTAAGCTCCTGTTGTGTGGGTACAGGGCAGTGCTGTACCTGGGCTTGCTAGTATGGTAGTCACAGGCTGCATGTGGCTACTGAGTACTTGAAAATGTGGCTACTTGAAACTGAGATATGCAACAAGTCTCAACTCCACCCTGAAGTTGGAAGGCAAGATGAAAGAAAGAAAATCTCTTAGCCAGGTGCAGTGGCTCACACCTGTAATCCTAGTACTTTAGGAGGCCAAGGCAGGAGAATTGCTCAAGGTCAGGAATTCAAGACCAGTCTGGGCAACATAGCGAAACTCCATCTCAATTTAAAAATTTAAAAATCAGCTGGATGTGGTGGCATGCACCTGTGGTCCTAGATACTCAGGAGGCTGAGGCAGGAAAACTGCTTGAGCCCAGGAGTTTTAGGCTGCGGTGAGCTATGATCATGCCACTGCCATCCAGCCTGAGTGACACAGCAAGACCTAGTCTCTAAAAGATAAAAATTAAAATTTTTAAATTTAAAAATAGAAAACCTCGCCGGGCGCGGTGGCTCAAGCCTATAATCCCAGCACTTTGGGAGGCCGAGGCGGGTGGATCACGAGGTCAAGAGATCGAGACCATCCTGGTCAACACGGTGAAACCCCGTCTCTACTAAAAATACAAAACATTAGCCGGGCATGGTGGTGCGTGCCTGTAATCCCAGCTACTCAGGAAGCTGAGGCAGGAGAATCGCCTGAACCCAGGAGGCGGAGGTTGCGGTGAGCCGAGATCGCGCCATTGCACTCCAGCCTGGGTAACAAGAGCGAAACTCCGTCCCAAAAAAAAAAAAAGAAAACCTCTCATAATAATTTTGTGTTCATTACATGTTGAGATGATAGTGCTTGATGTCTATTGGGTTAAATAAAATATATTATTAAAAATAATTTCACCTGTTTCTTTTTACTTTTTAATGTTACTACTAGAAAAATTGAAATTACACATGTGGCTTCCATTATATTTCTATTGGACAATGCTGTTATAGATGATTTTCAAGGCATGTTTTTTGAAGTCCTGGAAGAATAAATTTAATCAGTCTAAATATCCTTTGGGTAAACTCAGCCAATTATTAACATTTTTTTTTCATCACTGGAGAAAGACCAGGAATCCATTTGTTCCTTGAGTGAGAAGGTGAGTCAAAGACGTGCCAGTCAGCTCTCAGCAGTGAGCCTTGACTGACCGACCAACCAACCTTCATTCAAAGTTAGCTCATCACACAAATAGAAACATGACCACAAAGTCATTAATGCAAAGTCCTGTGATAATTGGATACAGCGCTTCTCTGACCTTCCCAGTGAGATGTACATCTAATAAAGGCTGGGCTGAGACAATGCCCATCTCTGCTGTGTAACCCAGGAGAGTGACCAGTGGACACCGCAGACCCAAAAAGGAAAGAAGAGAGGATGCACATAGCAGACCACTGGGGAGATGGTGGGGAGGCTGGTCCCTGGGTCATCCTTCAGCTAATGTGTGCATACTGCTTAGTTCTAGAGAGTTGGCCCTGGGCTTCTCACGTGCCTTTTGGTGTGGGTCAATGCTCAGGTTGTCAGGAAAGCTATACTGCAGGTATAACAGACTTGGCAACCGTCTTTTGTAAAACACACATAATGTACTGGTGTACGTAATCGCAAATATCTGGACATGAGGTTACTACTAGTGGTTTCATGATTCAAAACAGAGAACAGACCTGTATTTTGGCAGCATCCCCAGGTAACATAATTTAGCTTGACTGAATACCTTAAGACAGATAAATTCCTGCTTTCTACTCCACGGGAAAGAAAACCTCTTCCCTTGGCTGAGGCTTTCACTGATGCATAAAATGAAGCTTGGGATGGGGGTGGGGGATTCAAAAGGTGACACAAAGTCCATAAAACCTTAGGCATTTAGTAAATGAAGAATCCCGATCTGTCTTGTGGCCCATCCCAAGTGACCATGGAAGAAGAATAAAATTTAAGTAGGAGCTGGCCAGTATTTTATTCTTGGCTGACAGCAGGTGGACTCCACGTGTGCTTAAATGAAGTCTCTTGTCAAAAATGTTCTTACTGTTTTCTTATGCTGCTTAGTTGAGCTCACAGCCCAATCAAAATATCTGAGTCTATTCCTTTTTTTTTTTTTTCCCCTTTTTTTCTCTTGTGATGAGTTCTTAAGTGAAGAATTTGGCAAGCCAATCAGTCATCACTCATCACTTGACCACTTTAAAGAAGGACCCTCAGGGCAGTCCCTTTGGGAAGTCCTGAGAGGTCGTGGTCGTTTACTGGAAAACAGGATTATTAAGAGACAACAATCTGATAAGCTAATATGTGTGTTGAGCACATGTGTTTTGTTTGATACCCAAGTTGGTTCCAGGGTTAACCGTATGAGCAATCATCTCCTTTGAGACAGTACTGAGCATCCATTTCTCTCCTGTACTGTCATAGCTGACAGGCATGAGAGAGGCATGAGAGAGGCAGGAAATTCTGTCTTGGCCCTGGCTCTGCTTCCACCATTGAAGCTTCTGGAAGGTGCAGAAGGGTTAGACACAGGCATTCCAGTGTGCAGAGGGCACCTGCTGTACCAGATGTGCAGAGAAAGCTGCGCTGGGTCCTCTTCATGTGGACCTGGCTTTCGTAGAGTTTTAGGGTAGACAAAAATGGTCATAAATGTCCCTCATATCGCCACTTGGGTTTTACCTGCCTCCCAATGAAGAAAGCTATCTGATTTACAATTTCACTTATAAATCCATTCCTGACATATGTGCCAGGCATTGTGCATGCTGACTCTTCCAGGTGGTCATTCATTCAAAAGTAGACCTTCCTGATGGGCACTGCTTAACTCAAAAGAAGAAGACATAGCAAATGACCTTCCAGATTTACAGCAGATTGACATTGACTGGGCAGCAAGTTCTGTTGGCATCTTTCAAATCTTAAGGAGGGTTTCTCTGCATGTACCTCAGAGCCATCCTGTCCTGAATCAATCCAGACTCCTGATTAGAGTCTGGGTGATCCAGCTCTAGCCACCAGTTATTCAGATAATAAGTAAAAGTTATCTGAGTGTCAGGTGTGGTGGCTCATGCCTGTAATCCCAGCTGCTCGAGAGGCCAAGGCGGGTGGATAGCTTGAGTCCAGGAGTTCGAGATCAGCCTGGACAACAAAACACAGGGAGAACCCCCACTCCATCTCTACAAAAAATAAAAAAATTAGCCTGGAATGGTGGAACATGCCTGTGGTCCCGGCTACTTGAAAGGCTGAGGTGGGAGGATCACTTGAGCCTCGGAGGTCAAGGGTGCAATGAATCATGATTGTGCCACTGTACTCAGCCTGGGTGACAGAGCAAGACCCTGTCTCAAGGAAAAAAAGTTATCTGAGTACCCACTGTGTAAAATGGGAAGTTCACCAGGTACAGTGGTGGACCAGAAATGAAACTGGGAAAAATGACTTCACGTGGGAGAGAGAAGTCTTGGGGAGTGATCATATGGAAAGAGAATCTGTGATCCTAAGGTCTGCCAGACAAGGGCTTTTAAACAGGTGGTCTGTCCAGTAGTGGAAGAAGCTACCCAATCAGCGTTCCTCAGCTTCTAGGTCTTGCTGCTACTGATTCACAGAAGCAAAGGCTGCCTTCAGAAAATGGGTCTAGACAACCAGGAACAGCCGTTTGCCGATGCCCATGGCTAGAGGATGGGGCCAGCATGGATCATTCAGGAGCTCATCTCCTCTCCCTCAGCCCACCCCCACGTGTTCTCAGTTGTCTGGGTAAGTCAGCAAGCTCAGCTGGGAAAGGAGAGTTGCTCTGAATTACCAGAAATCTGTGTCTGTTCAAACACAGGATTTAATTCAGTAGCGGTTAAAATGATCCTTGCTTTCTTAACATGAGAAGCAAAAATATGTCCTTAGTGAGATGCTCCCAGGGTAGGTTAGGAAATGAGCCATAGAGTTTCTGGTCCTGATGAGGTCCTCTGCGAGCATTCTGCACAACACTAATTCTATAAGGAAAGAAATGGAAAACAGTAAAATAACTGCAAATGGTACAAAATTAGATCACAAGTGAGCTGAACATTTTTCTCTTTTTCCAACTTTTAGGCTTGAGGTTTACCTAACATCAGAGTCCTCCTCTTGCCTGAACTTTTCTGGCAAGGTGGTGGTCAGTCCCTTTGCTGCAAAGAAAATGCAGGGCTTCTGGCAAACCACATCTTTGTGCAGTCATAGACATGTTTACATAACTCAGAAGAGCTTATAGAAATTTCCAATTCTGCAAACTTACTGTAACTACCTCTATCCTGCCAGTAAGATATGCCATCTCCTTAAGCACTAAACAGTCAAGGATCCAGTTTTTGTTGGCAGTCATGTTTAAAAATGCTCAGTGGAGGAGGCTTGTTTTGTTTCTACCCTGCTTAGTATAGAGTGCTGCGAAGAGCAAAACGTTGGAAAGAGCTGAGACATTTTGCAACTCTTGGGACTAGGAAGCTCTTCATGGAAGAGTCTAATCAGCTTCATTTACACCTCATTTTAAGTAAATAAACACCAGACTTTGTGGGCACCCATTTCACAACTGCTCATCGAACTCCACCGAAAGATCTTTTACAGATTTTAACAGTTATGTCCTCTTTTCGCAGAGATGGGGGAGCTCTAATCAATGTGATTTGGTCCCACTTTCGGAATCTGTGTGCTTTGCTTAAGTACTGTACTTGCCTTCATCAGCTCCAGCATGTGTCATGGACATTCTTCAAGGCAGGGTTAAAAACATCTGCAGCCTAGAAATCAGCAGAGCTCCCCAGGGAGGGTGTTAAATCCAGAGTGTGCTGATCTGTTTCCTGTCTTTGTTATGATTTCTTCACTGTAACTGAATATGCTTCAGCGCTGCAGTGCCTGGGTACTCTGTGCAGCTGTGTCAGCAGGCCAAGGACTGTTGGCTTAGGGGGCTCTGTTCCCGTTTACACAGCTCTCTTCCATAATCCCAGTCAGGCCTATTCTTTTACAAGGTAAGCTGCTTCTTGTCTGCAGATCAGCAGGCCATACTGCGCAGCCCATGCTTTACATGTAATCTAATTAAGATTAATTAAGAGGAAGAGCAGTTACCTAGCTGTGCTGATCCTTGCCAAGAGAAAACCCACAGGAATAAGAGCAAACCACCATCCTAACAAAATGCCATGAAAATGCTACAGAAAAGCAGTAAAATACTGTATTTAAGACCTGCAAGCCGAGAAGTGGGAGGGCTGAGCACTTCACCAAGGAGAGAGAGTGCAGCTCAGGGTCATCAGGTACGTGGGCGTGCCTGCCTAGCTCTTCCTTACCACCTGGATTTTAGTTTTGCTTTCTGGGTAGAACGCTGATCTTCCCAAACAGCCTTTGCTCCTCATGAAAAATGTCTCCAGACTCAAAAGAGCAAGCAGCCAAGGGGCTGCCACTGCTCGCAGTCCACAGCTCAGTCAGTGGGCTGCTCTTTGGTGGAGAAGAAAATACGCCTTCTGGAAATCTTACAGGTTACGTCGTTTATTCTCAAAACACAACATCAGCCGCCAGTGGGTTTCCAGTAAGCTGCAAGAGCATTTAACCCAAATGGGTTTGTGACCTTCCTAAGCGGAGGTGTGGGAAGGCTCTAGTGAAGTGTGGTGAACAGATCGTCGGTAACGCAGAAGTCATCCTGCTGTTCCGGCACTGGAGGCAGAGCCCGGCCAACTGAGTATTTCTCCAGAGGATGTTTCTGGGCAGCTTTTCCCTCCTTGTGTAAAGCGTCTCATCTGTGTGGGCCTGCTTTATGAGCACAAGTTGCTCACAGCACGTGATTGGCCCTAACTCCCCAGTGCTTTCTGGCACTCTTAGCCAGAGAGGGGCTTGCGTTTTGTATGAAGGTTGTGGAACTAAAGACAGCGTAATGCCAAGAAGTATTTTTGGTCTTCATTGAGAACTCGGACTGGGCATAGCTACAGTGTGTCTGTTGGGTTTTAATGCTGTCATACCTACCTCTGTGAGACAGGATAAAAGTGGAAGTCAAATGTTTTTCTCCATTCTTTGCCTAAGTTCAATTCAGAAAAGCAGTAAAATACTTTACTGTGCTCCTTAGCCAGCCTCCCGCCACATGCTTTGTCCTACCACCTGAGGGTTGACATATGATCTGATTTCATAATCTGCCTGGGTTGTGCCTGATACACTTAAGTATTGTGTCATTTAAAGTATGCTGTGCTGAGCACTATTTACAATAGCAAAGACTTGGAACCAAGCCAAATGCCCATCTATGGGCAAAGAAAATGTGCAAATGGGCAAAGAAAATGTGGCACATATATGCAGTGAAATACTATGAAGCCATAAAAAAGAATGAGGTCGTGTCTTTTGTGGAGACTTGGATGAAGCTGAAAACCATCATTCTCAGCAAACTAACCTGGAAACAGAAAGCCAAACACCACATGTTCTCACTCATAAGTAGGAGTCGAACAATGAGAACACATGGACATGGTGAGGGGAACATCACACACCAGGGCCTGCCTCTAGACTAAATGAGAGGTGATGGTGTCTTTGATTAGAACACTAGTCCTGGCGATGGGTAGGAGGCAAGGGGAGGGAGAGCATTAGGACAAATACCTAATGCATGTGGGGCCTAAAACCTAGATGACAGGTTGATAGGTGCAGCAAACCACCATGGCACTTGTATACCTATGTAACAAACCTGCACGTTCTGCACATGTATCCCAGAACTTAAAGTAAAAAAAAAAAGTATGCTGTGATGTTTTTACCACATTATAGCATCACAGTGCCTTCTGTTTCTGTTTATCTCCCAGTGTAACTTTCCACTTAGCCACAATGCAGCCACGGAATGGGAAACAGTGATCTTCAGCCTTGTTTCTGTCTGGCCTTCTTGACAGATGCTGTGGGTCTGTGCTAATAAAGGTGGTCCTACTGGTGAGGGGATGGGAATGCTTGTGGCAGGAGTAAAATCGGAAGCATCTGTGATCATCAAGTATGGTTTTCTCAACATGTGTCTTTCATCTCTTTGAAAATAAAACTCAGAATTCTGAGTATAGGAAGCCCTTTCTAGACTGTCCAAATGGCTCAACATTTATTTGTTCAGGTATGTATTGAGTATCCGTCATATGCCAGACTCCGTTTTAGGCTCTGGGAATAGTTGTAGAATGAGACAGAAAAGACCTGCCCTCATGGCAGATGGGAAGACAGGTAACAAAGTAATCAAAACCCATCATTGAAATAGTGATAAATGCTATGGAGGGAACGGGGACTAGGAAGCAATAGAGATGAGTGTCTATTTTATTTTATTTTTTATTTTTTGGAGACAGAGTTTCACTCTTGTTGCCCGGGCTGGAGTACAATGGTGCAATCTCGGCTCATTGCAACCTTTGCCTCCTGGGTTCAAGCGATACTCCTGCCTCAGCTTCCTGAGTAGCTGGGATTATGGGTGCTGGCCACTACACCTGGGTAACTTTTATATTTTTAGTAGAGACAGAGTTTTACCATGTTGGCCAGACTGGTCTCAAACTCTTAACCTCAGGTGATTCACCTGCCTTGGCCTCCCAAAGAGCTGGGATTACAGGTGTGAGCCACTGTGCCCAGCCGATGAGTGGCTATGTTAGATGGGGCGGTTAGGAAAGGCCTCTGGGAGGAGGTCATTTGGGAATGGAGATAAGAATGGAGTGAAGGAGGCTGTGATTTGGGAAGCACATCATAGCCTCATGGTGTGTGGGAAGTAAAAAGTCCCTCAGGTCAAACAGCATGGAGCACTTTAGGAATAGAACTAAGCCAGATGTAGCTACAATAAAGTGGAGGTGAATTGGAGGAGATGACATCAAGAAACATGAGGCTAGAATATGTTAAGACCTGGGGCGCATAGGGAGGGCTTTGGAGTTCATGGAAAACCTTCAGAGGGCTCAGCTAGAGAACTGACATGCTTAACAACGTAACCTACTCTGACTGCTGAAGGGCGGAAGCAGGGAGATCTGTAGGAGCTTGTGCCTCTAGACTAAATGAGAGGTGATGGTGTCTTTGATTAGAACACCAGTCCTGGAGATGCTAAGAAGTGATAAGATTTGGGATGTATTTTAGAGGTAAAGCTGATCAGCCTTGCTAATATGACCGTCACGGAAAAAGTGAGATTAAGGGTGATTTTTAGGTGCTTGAGCTAAGCATCTTGCTGAACGGTCACATTTAATGAAGGGAGGAGCAGATTTTGAATTTTGTCTTAATTATGTCCAGCTTACAATGTTTATTGTACATTCAGTGGAGTATAATTGCATGAGTCTGAAGCTGAGTCATGAAACTGTGGTTGCAATAAAAATTAGGAGTCTACCATATAGCCTAGGGACCGGATGAGACCACAGAAGAGTGTAGACAGGGAAGATGAGGGCTGAGGACTGAACCCTGGGCATTATTTAAAGTTGAGAAGAGGAGGGAGAACTTAGCATTTAGCACTGACACATCCAAATCCTCTATGTCTGGCTCCTTCACTCCCAACCACACAGCTCTGTGTTCTGTCTCTGTCTTTGTCTCTTTCTCTGCATCTGGGTAGTGGAGGGGGGATGCTGGTCAGGGGAAAGTAGCCGATAATTTTCCTTTTCTTCCTCCTTCCTCATTCTTCTCATTTGCCACTTTCTCTTTTTTCTCCCTTCTCCCTTCTTGTTTCTTTCTTGATTAATTCTTAAATTCCAGAAATCCCCAACCTGGCCAGGAGTGTCTCTTGTCCTTGTGTCTCCTAACACGTTTCTATCTTTGGTGATCTCCAGAACAAGCCAGTGACACTGATCATATGATACTAATTTAGAATTCTTGCTTGCTAAATTCACTGACGCATCTTAGGAGGGGAAGTTGGACTGGGGTGGAGAAAGAAGCAAAATAAACCACCAAACCCCAGAGACCTCTCTTTGTTGTTCGGAAGTTCTCCTGTATATCAGAAGATGGACTTGGCAGTGTGTAATAAAAGATGACTCTGGTTTCCTGCTGGTTTTTAGGATGATGTCTTTTGGTTACATTCTTTCAACTTGTAAAATATTAACTTCAAATTCCCATGGGTGAGGACCCCTGAGTGGTGCTATTTGGTGGGACAGAGTCACAGCATTCTTTCCCACCTCCTTAGCCACCCTGTGCTCCACTTGGAAGTACCTGTGGCCAAGCTCATAGGCACTTGTGTGGCAGGAAGAACAGATGTGAAGTTCAGTGGAAAAGGAATACAACAAATTGGCAGAACACAGTAACTTAAAAAATAAATCTGAAAGTAGTCCTGGAGAGCCCATCTTTGGATCCCCGCTTTGATTGGAAAGAGTTTTGGTTTTGTCGGGGATAATAGCAGCTGATCTTTTGTCCTCCCACAGAATCCTGCAGAGCCAACACTTGGAAGCACACAACTAATGAGAGGATTTCTCCCAGGGTTCTTGACCAAATGCCCTTTGATGTGGTGGTTGTGAGGAGGAGGAAGATGCTTTTGCTGAAGAGAGGGTTCCTAGAAGCAGCAACCAAAGCCTATAAAGTATCAACAGCAATCATTATATAGCCACCATTTAGTGAGAGCTTACCATATGCCAGGCACTGTACTCCCTTTTTCATCTCAGTTAATTCTTACTCTAGCTCTATAAGGGAAGTATCCTGTTTTATCAATGAGGAAACTGAGGCATAAGGAGGTTGTATAAATTGCCCAAAGTTACAGGCTGGTAGATAGTAGAAGCTTGAAATCACATTTCATTTCAGAACCCAACTCTTAATCTAAATTAAATATTGAGCACAAGATACACATTCAAGTTTTTTTCTAACACAGGTATGTGAGTGACAATTGATGCCAATGAAATTTATTCACTCAACAATATCTATTCTGCTTAACACTAGATCATGCATAGTTGGGCATTAAAAGATGTGTGACGCTATTCTTCTTCTTGAGCAAGTTACCACCTAGGTGTGAGAAAAGGCATCATCTTTAAAAAATAGAGACGAGTTTAAGGCAGTATGTGACAAAGTGCCACAAAGGTCTCTGAAATGCCTTCCAGGCCTTCTCTCCATTGTTTTGGATATTATTAATAGAACTTGGCTCCTCTTTGCTTATGTGAATTTCTGCAGCCAGCTTGAATTCTTCCCCCTGGAAATGGGCTTTTCTTTTCTATCACATGGTCAGGCTGCAAATTTTCCAAATTTTTACGCTCTTCTTCCCCTTTAAATATAAGTTCCAATTTCAGGTCATTTCTTTGCTCATGCATATGAACACAGGCGGTTAGAAGTAGCCAGGCCACATCTTAAATGCTTTGCTGCTTAGAAGTTTCTTCTACCAGGTACCCTCAATTTTCCAAACTTCTACACCCTACTTCCCTTTTAAATATAAGCTCTAATTTCAGTCATTTTGGTGGAAATGGCCAGCAGTCCGTAAGATGTGAATCTGAAGTCCGTGGCAGGGGAAACAATGAGAACATATGTGAGAGTGAAAACCATGAGAATGGATGTGATCACAGACAGGGAGCAGGCAGGAGATGGGAGCAGGAGTCAAGGACAGAGCCCTGGGGCATGCCCACTTGAACGAGGTGTGTGCATATGAAAATAGGTTGTTAGAACAATCCAAAAAGGAAATTGAGGAAAAAAATTCCATTTACAATGATATCAAAAAGAATAAAATAATTAGGGATTAGCTTAGCCATGGAGCCAGGAGACTGTCCTTGTTCCATTGAGTGGTCTTGGCGCTTTTGTTGGAAATCAATCTACCATGTATGTGAGGATTTCTTTCTGGTTTCTAGATTCTGTTCTGTTGGTGTATATATCTATCCTTCTGCAGTAGTACCACACTGTTTTGATTATTGTAGCATTAAAGCAAATTTTAAAATCAGGAAAAAAAAAAAAGGGAAAATAGGTTGTTAGAAGCAGCCAAGCCACATCTTAAATGCTTTGCTACTTAGAAGTTTCTTCCACCAGATACCCTAAACCATCACTCTTAAGTTCAAAGTTCTGCAGATCCCTAAAGCAGGGGCACAATGTGGCCAGACTCTTTGCTAAAGCATAGCAAAAGTGACCTTTACTCCGATTCCCAATAAATTTCTCATTTCCATCTGAGATCTCAGCCTGGCCTTCACTGTCCACATTGCTAACAGCATTTTGGTCACAACGATTTAACAAGTCTATAAGAAGTTGTAAATTGTCCTTCATCTCCCTGTCTTCTTCTGAGTCCTCCACACTCTTCAAACCCCTGTCCATTACGCAGTTTCAAAGCCACCTTGATATTTTCAGATATCTTTGTAGCAATGCCATACTCCTCAGTACCAATTTTCTGTATTAGTTCTTTCACTGCTATAAAAAAAAATACCTGAGACTGCGTAATTCATAAAGAAAAGAGGTTTAACTGGCTCACAGTTCTGCAGGCTGTACAGGAGGCATAGCAGCTTCTTCTGGGGAGGCCTCAGGAAACTTAAAATCGTGGCAGAAGGTGAAGGGGAAGCAAACACATCTTACTGGGCAGAGCAGAAGGAATGTGGAGGGAGATGCCACACACTTGTAAATGACCAGATCTCAGAAGAACTCACTCTACAGTGCCAAGGGGGAATGGTGCTAAACAGTTCATGAGAACTCTGATCTTATGACCCAATCACTCCTCCCAACAGGCTCTACCTCAACATTGGGGATTGCATATAGACAGGAGATTTGGTGGAGACACAGATCCCAAACCATATCAATGACCCAGTGAAATAGGCTGAAAAGACATTTTCCAAGAGCTGGAAAGAGAACCAGAAGAGTGCAGTGTCTTGGAAGCCAAGAGAGTTTTAAAAAAGGAAGTGTTTGTATTTTCATCAGTAATTTTGTTCTGGATCAGTGTTTTTCCCTTTCTGTAACATAAATGTCCACTAATGCAAGTGAAAGCAATCTATGCCTAATTTCTTCATTAAATATTCTAATATATGATTACCGACAAAATGAAATTATGTAACTGAAAAGGTTTAAAAAATGAATAAGAAATATCCCAATGTAAGCTATTTTTTTAGTAATGTTATTACTGTCAGTAACAACATTATCTTCAAAATGTTACGTAATTCCTGAGTATACACTTTTTGAAAAGAAGACCATTTCCTGACTAGAGCTACACCAGAGTTAGTATCAAGGTACTGCCAACTACTTTGCAGCAGAGAGGGGAAGCTGGGTCTGAGCAGGAGAGCCCAAGTTGTTTCGATGAAGTGGCTCAGACATTCTCATCTTGAGATCTGTGTGTGTGCCATTAGTATTCGAAGACTAACCTATCATCCTACATTTCTTATAAGAATGTAGATTGGAGTCCAAGGTGACTAGATTAGTTTGAGTCCTCTAAAACAGTGGTCCCCAACCTTTTTGGCACAAGGGACTGGTTTCATGTGAAAGACAGTTTTTCTAGGAAGGGTTGCAGGCGGGAGTTGATTTCATTAGGCATTAGTTAGAGTCTCATAAGGAGTGTGTAACATGGGTTCCTCACATGCACAGTTCACAATAGGGTTTGTGCTCCTATGAGAATCTAATGCTGCCGCTGATCTGACAGGAGGTGGAACTTGGCGATAATGCTTGCTTGCCTGCCTCTCACCTCCTGATGTGTGGCCCAGTTCCTAACAGGTCGTGGATTGGTATAGGAACGCAGCCCAGGGGTTAGGGACCACTGCTCTAGAAAGCAGAAGCTATGACAGAATTAGAAGTGTGAGAAGTTTGGTGGTGGAAACACCTGTGGATGATACTGGGATGAGAGGGCCCAAATAACCAGATTGAGCCTTCAGATGATGACACAGGTCCAACACCTTTTAAAACAGAGGAGGAAAAAATGAGAGTTGGATATGAAGAATATCAGAACACAACACAGCTCTGAGAAAGTCTCAGCCAGGTACATGGATGCCCAGGATAGAGATTGCCTGTTAGAAGGGCTCCCATGTGGGGCAGAAGTGGCCTAGGTCTCTGCCATGCTCAGCCATTGGCTGTGAGCAGACCCCTCCTGGACTGTGTGGCCCAGGCAGGAATCATGGTGACAGATTGAGAAGGGGCAGCAGCGCTGGAGGCTGTCAGCTGGCTAGGCTTCCCTTACTGCTGATAATCTTACTGAGGGTGCACCTCCATGGCTGCCTAGTGAGTCTCTTTCTCTCGCAAAGCAGTTCGGTGTGGGAGTCCCTGAGAGAGAGTTTCCTGCTGGAGCTTCATTACAGTGACCCATGAAACAACAGACAGCTTTACTGAGTTTGTTTCCATTATGTTGTAGGTCCCCTTCAAAACAGTGTTGGCATTTTGATGTCTGTCCCTTGTTTAGAGTGTAAACAACAGTAAGTGGAGCAGATTTCCTCTCAACTTTGTTTCAAAGATAACCTCTCACACTAGAGTTATTTTTTACCAAATCTTTTTTTTTCTGGTTACTAAAATAACACAAACTTACTATAACAATCTATAGAAATGTGTAACTTAGAGAGTAAAAGTCTTGTATAGCTCTCTATCCCAAAATAGAATCATTGTTTTAAAAAGGCATGCATTCTACCTTAAAGTCCACTTTTATTATTATATTTTACTGTAACATTCTAATTATAATATTTTATTATAATTTATAGGTTTCAGTATAATTTCAATGAAAGATGAATTCTAGCAAATATGATTTTTTCCCCTTTCCTCCCTGGGTATCATTTCTTTGGGAATAGAAAAATGACTTTGTTGTGTATCTAGCCACCAATTCTTTTTTAATATTTGTGAATATACTAAATGTACAGTATTCCTTCAACTGAAAAAACTTTTTAAAAGAAACTAGAATTTATTCCTTCAGATGCTATAACAAAACACATTGGTTTATTTTCATGAAATTTGGGTATAGTATAGTAAATTTAAAAATCTTTGAACTCATTAAAATGGTCTTTGTACTTATATAATAGAAAAGGATCTGTTCAAAAAAGTTCATACTACAAATTCCTTTTGATCATTTTCATTTACTTAATTGCTCTAATTTATGCTTATTTTTGTCCACTGACAACCTAACTGACCTCACAGGCATCTCATTTTATTCAAAGTCCACCAGCAGTTGATTCTTTTGAATACTACCTCCCCTTTGGACTCCACGGGAATTTGGACAATAATTGTGAAGGGTTTGGCAGGGGCATGGGGGTTGGGCTGCCCATGTATTATGAAAAGCCTTAGTAGAGAAAAATTACATTTGAAGTTAATTGGGTTTTACGTAACAGAGTCTGGGTCTAAGCTTTCCTTCACCACATACCCTTTGAGGGTTTTAGGAAGTCAACATGTTTACACTGTATCTTAAGTCAAGGGTCCTGTTTTTCTACAGGGTTTGCCAAACCAAGTTCTACTACAGTGGTGTTCTGCAAGCACAAAGATTACAGGATCAGATCTTAGTGAATGCTTGTTTGTTGCCAGAGTCATGTTTTAATTATTCAACCCCAACCACCCTGATTCATTTTGGAAACTCTACTATGTTTATCCCACGATGATGACAAAGTGGTTAAAAAAGAAGATTACTACAAAAAGTGATATTTTCAAGAGAGACACAAAGGCACTGATACAGACAGGCTTTAGAAAAAGACAAAGTTTGTGGTTCCACTTGGGTATTTGAAAGCAGCACAATTATTGTTTTTCAGTCACAGGAGTACAACATTTTCGCATTGAACTTTTTGGATACACATTTTCATACACACTGTTCCCAAAAGTCAAATTCTCTCCTCCATCCCACCCCCAACCCAAATTACAATTTACTTTGACTGCTGACTGTTTTTGAAAATAATTTGAGAAGTGACTGACCATTACCAAAGATAAAGGTTGTAGTTTTTCTCCCTATGTGATTATATTATTGATATGTTCTTGCTATAGGGGACAAAAAGTGATCAATAGCTTTATGCTTAGTAAAATCAGAGCGGACAGAACCTGCAACTTAATGGTTTTACCTTTATATTTACTACATAGTAGCAAAATAGCCAAGCCCTAGAAACTGTGTCTCTCTTTGTAATGTTGTCAAGCATATGTGGAGAGGTGAATTTCACAAAAGGAGAAACTGAAATTATCCTGTCCCACTTTTTACAGTGGCTCATAAAGAATAATATACTAGATTCTCAGTACACACAGGTTATGGATTGCTGTTTTTCCTGGAGTGCCTGTATGGTGGATCTGTTTCACTTGGTCTGGCATAGGAGTCAAATTCTTTTGCAAAGCCAGACTGGGTGGCCTCTGCTCAGCACGCCAGACAAGAGCTGTGGGTGAATTTCCAAAAGTGGCAGGCTGCTCCCCTTTCCCTCTACCTCCTTGAGAAAGAGAAGAGGCTCATGCTGCCACAGGGGAAGTCAAAGGGATGTCCAATTGCCTCTGATTAATTTATATCCTGCTCAGGAAGCAAGATTTCTTCCCAGGTAGGAAGATGCCCCTGACACAAGTATCTCTTAGATGGCACAATCATAGATGACCCTGAATTATGTATAGAAAAGGGAATTTACTGGAAGGTCCTATTTTTATTGGTTAGCAAAGATTATAAGCCAAGTAAAGCCTGAATGTATGTGTCATCTGCATAGTCATTTCATAGGGAGAGATTCCACATTTGACTATCTGACCTAGAGGCCGTGTAATTCCCATGGTAGAGTCACTCCCTCTAAGCACAGGAGCCAGAGGAGCCCTTAAACCGTCGGTCTCATGGACATGGAAAGATAAAAAGTATAAATGA
This sequence comes from Sapajus apella, assembly GCF_009761245.1. Classification (NCBI taxonomy): domain Eukaryota; kingdom Metazoa; phylum Chordata; class Mammalia; order Primates; family Cebidae; genus Sapajus; species Sapajus apella. The sequence goes on along the minus strand of NW_022436969.1, from coordinate 11,102,427 downwards.
TCGCGAGTAACTGTTCAGGTGGTACTGGCCACTCAAGATAAACTGTTAAGAGTTGAACATAGAATCTTTTCAAAAGCCTATTGATGTATTTATGTGCCTCAGGACATTTAAATTCTAAAGATAAATGGATAGACTGATTCAGGATGATTTAGGGAGAAGGCAGATGGAAAATGGAAATGAAATACATGCCTTTTTGTTTGTTTTTAGGGGTGCTCAGTCATAAATAAGAAAGGCTATAAAAATACTGCATTGTACATTAAGATCAACTGGACTTATTTTAATAAGACAATAATTTACAATTAGTACACTATTTTATACAAATAGTGCTAAAACTTTGTAAGGTCCTCAACCTCCTGAACTCAAGTAATCTTCCCACCTCAGCCTCCCAAGTAGCTGAGACCACAGGTGTGTGCTACTATGCCTGGCTACTTAAAAAAATTCTTTTTTTTTGTTTACAGAGGTAGGGTCTTGCTATGTTATCCAGGCTGGTCTTGAACTCCTGGGCTCAAGTAATCCTCCCACTTTGCCTCCCAGAGGGCTGGGATTACAGACGCGAGCCACTGCATCTGGCCCAAAAAATGGTTTTTATATTAAAAAGATAAGTATCATACAATCTGGCAGTTCCTCAAAATTGAATATAAAGTTTTCAAATGAAAGAGAACCCAGCAGTTCTATTCATAGGAGTGTGTGTGTGTATGTGTGTGCGCGTGCACATACGTATATACACACACACACACATATATATATACATCAAAGAGAAATTAAAACATATGTCCACATAAAAACTTGTACATGAATGTTCCTAGCAGCATTATTTATAACAGTGAAAAAGTGAAAGCAACCCAAATGTCTACCAACTGGTGAATGATAAATAAAATGTAGTATATACATAGAGTGGAGTATTAGTCATAAAAAAGGCAGTACTGGCCAGGCGCGGTGGCTCACACCTGTAATCCCAGCACTTTGGGAGGTCGAGGTGGGTGGATCACAAGGTCAGGAGTTCGAGACCAGCCTGGCCAACATGGTGAAACCCGATCTCTACTAAAAATACAAAAAAAAAAAAAAAAAAAAATTATCCGGGCATGGTGGCAGATGCCTGTAATCCCAGCTACTTGGGAGGCTGAGGCAGGAGAATCGCTTGAACCTAGGAGTCAGAGGTTGCAGTGGGCTGAGACTGCACCATTGCACTCCAGCCTGAGCAACAGAGTGAGACTCTATCTCAGAAAAAAAGGGCAGTATTGGTACATGCTGCAACGTGGGTGAACCTTAAAGCTGTTATGCTGAGTGAAAGAAGCCAGGCACAAAAGGCCACATATTATGATTCTATTTATATGAAATGTTCAGATCAGGCAAATCTATAGGGACACAAAGTAGATTAGGCTGGGGGCAGTGGTTCACGCCTGTAATCCCTACTCTTTTGGAGGCTGAGGCAGGCAGATCACTTGAGCTTAGGAGTTTGAGACCAGCCTGGGCAACATGGAGAAACCCTGTCTCTACAAAAAATACAAAAATTAGCTGGGTGTGGTGGTGTGTGCCTATAATCCCAGCTACTCAGGAGGCTGAGGCAGAGGAATCACTTGAGCCTGGGAAGTGAAGGGTTGCAGTAAGCTGAGATTGCACCACTACAATCCAGCCTGGGTGACAGGAGTAAAGCCCTGTCTCAAAAAAAAAAAGTAGATTAGTGGTTTTCTGGGGGCTGGCAGAGGTATGGGATTTATTTCTGGTGTGATGAAAATATTCTGAGATTGATTATAGTGTTGGCTGCACAACTCTTTGAATATACTAAAACCCATGAATTGTATACTTTAGATGGGCATACTGCATGGTGTGTGGGTTATATATCAATAAGCTGTTGTGTTTAAAAACATAACAGATAACCATCATGTCTGCCCCATCAGAATTTCATAATTTGGCATAATCAGGGCTCAAACAAATGAGGTCTTGTGTTGCAAATGTAGGCAACATCTGCAAGTTACTGGGAGCAAAGTTGAGAAATGGTAGCTGTAACCTAGGAGAGATGGATAATGACTTTTCCAGGATGCCCTGAAATTTACACTGAATGGAATCTGCTGGTGCATACCCTATGCCACATTGAAAGAACAAGTGCATGTTATTGTACTCTCTGGCACACATTGCAGTCAGTTCTCCATATGAAAATTACTGCCCTGGTCAGATTTGATTATTATATGTTCACCCCAGAGTGCCAAACATCATGTGGGAAAACCATTTTCAACAGGCAGAAATGAACTGTGAATATCCTAAGAAGAGGGCAACAAGTCATATTTGACCATCATTTAAAAATAATATGTAAGGAAAAATACCTTAATAAATAGAAATAGCTTAAGCTGACAAACACAAAACATAAAAAACCAAGCATGTAATAGTTTCCTAGATCTGGAAAAGCATTGCATATATCAGTCATGCATACCCTTTGAAACTGCAGTTACCATGGGTTTGAGACCCCGCAGAATGATTGGAGGATATTGTTTCTGACAACTTAAATTTCTTGCCTTAAGGCAATATGGAATTATCACGTCTGTCCTATTTTTTTGCAGATATACCTTTTTTAAAATAAAAGTTGTTTTCACATTGAGGATAGTTTTCTTGTTTTCCTACCTATATTTTAACCTATTTTAACCTTTTCTCTCCCCTCTCTACCTCACCACCACCCCCTCCAGAAAATTAAACTCTTGCTCCAAAAACAAAGTTGAGAGTGTCAGGACTAGAAGCCACTTCTGAGAATATCATTTCAAAATTATATTAATGTCATGAAAACTGCTTCTTATATCTTACACTGAAATGTCAATATGCGCTTATATTTCATGGTTATTCACAGTACTGATGGCATAGAATTTTTAGGTTTAACTTCAATTGTGTCATTATTTTTACCTGCCACAGCATTTTCACTGTATCATCCCCTAGATATGGATTCTAGACTCTATCCAGTGATCTCCAAAGTATGGTATAAACATAAAATAAACAAAAATAAACATTTGTTTATTTGTTATCTGAAAAAGAGACAGTTAATTTACAATACTATTGAATGTATCTATCATCATAGTATATGTATGTAATTTGTAAATAAACACATACATACCAAAGGATACTTGCTCATACTTGTTTCTGATGAGGTTGTTTCATGAAAAAGTTTGGAGATACCTTGTGTTAGTCCATTCTTGCATTGCTATAAAGAAATATCTGAGGCTTGGTTATTTATTTATTTGAGACAGAGTTTCACTCTTGTTCCCCAGGATGGAGTGCAAAGGCGCGATCTGGGCTCACTGCAACCTCCACCTCCTGTATTCAAGTGATTCTCCTGCCTCTGCCACCCTGGTAGCTGGGATTACAGGCTCCTGCCACCACACTCAGCTGATTTTGTATTTTTAGAAAAGACAGGGTTTCTTCATGTTGGTCAAGTTGGTCTCGAACTACCGACCTCAGGTGATCAGCCCGCCTCGGCCTCCCAAAGTGCTGGGATTGCAGCGTGAGCCATGGCATGAAGCTGGGTAATTTTTTTTTTTTTTGTTTTTTTGAGTCTCTGTTTTGAGACGGAGTCTCACTCTTGTTACCCAGGCTGGAGTGCAATGGCGCGATCTCGGCTCACCGCAACCTCCGTCTCCTGGGTCAGGCAATTCTCCTGCCTCAGCCTCCTGAGTAGCTGGGATTACAGGCACGCACCACCATGCCCAGCTAATTTTTTGTATTTTTAGTAGAGACGGGGTTTCACCATGTTGACCAGGATGGTCTCGATCTCTTGACCTCGTGATCCACCCCCCTCGGCCTCCCAAAGTGCTGGGATTACAGGCTTGAGCCACCGCGCCCGGCCGAAGCTGGGTAATTTATAAAGAAAATAGGCTTAATTGGCTCACAGCTCTGCAGTCTGTAAAGGAAGTGTGGTGCCGACATCACCTGGCATCTGGGGAGGCCTCAGGGAGCTTTTACAATCGTGGCAGAAGGTGAAGGGAGAGCAGGCACGTCACATGGTGAAAGCAGGATCAAGAGAGAGAGTGGGGAGGAGACTCCACACACAGCTTTAAGTGACCAGATCGCCAGAACTCACTATCAAGAAGACCAAGAAGAACATACTACCAAGAAGATCAATGACACCAAGCCATTAAGGGATCCACCCCCATGATCCAAACACCTTAAGAACTTGCTTTATATATCTGGGTGCTCCTGTATTGGGTGCATATATATTTAGAATCATTAGCTCTTCTTGTTGCATTGATCCCTTTACCATTATGTAATGCTCTTCTTTTTCTCTTTTGATCTTTGTTGGTTTAAAGTCTATTTTATCAGAGACTAGGACTGCAACTCCTACTTTTTTTGCTCTCCATTTGCTTGGTAAATCTTCCACCATCCCTTTATTTTGAGCCTATGTGTGTCCTTGCACGTAAGATGTGTTTCCTGAATACAGCACACCGATGGGTTTTGAATTTTCATCCAGTTTGCCAGTCTGTGTCTTTTGATTGGCACATTTAGCCCATTTACATTTAAGGTTAATATTGTTATTTTCAAAGAACACTGAATGCTTAAGCCCACTGTGTTCCTTGAAGATAGTTTCCAAAGATGGTCCTTCTAAAAGTGTCTGCTGATCACATAACCTGCAGAACATAGTTTTCTGTGGAGACATACAGTCTGCATAGCACTTTAAAATGAAGTCCCGCTGTAGGGAGCCTGTTTATATCTCAGTCTAACATGACATTTCCCAGAATCATCTGTTATTGTGAGTAGTTGAACCTTTCCAAAACTCAGGCATCCTGTAGGTTATGATGGGGCTGACAAAATCTGTTTATGTAACTCAAATGTTGGAAGAATCCAATGCACTAACATGTGAAAATGCTTTTATGTATAACTCTATACAAATGTAAGGTATTAATACTATTTCCTAATTACAATTGGCCCTCTGAATCAGTGGATGAGGAACCCATGGATACAGAGGACTGATAAGGGACTTGCACATCTGTGGTTGCCACAATCATTAACACATTCAACCCTTCACATGGGGGAAGTGTGTGTGTGTGTGTGTGTGTGTGTTGACAATATTTAAGACCTACTTCTTTAACGAATTTCAAATATATACTATAGTATTATTAACTGTAGTCACCATGCTTTACGTTATTAGATCCTCCAAACTTATTCATCTTATCACTGAAAGTTTGTACCCTTTGACCAGTGTCTCCCCATTCCCCACCCCGTCCCGCAATCACTGTTCTACTCTCTGTTTCTGTATTTTTTTTTAAAAGATTCCACATATGGTGATATCATACAATATTTATGTTCTGTCTCTAGCTTATTTCACTTAGCATAATGCCCTCCATTTTCATCCATGTTGTCACAAATAGCAGGATTTTCTTCTTTCTTATGACCAAATAATATTCCTCTGTGTGTGTGTGTGTGTGTGTGTGTGTGTGTGTGTGTGTGCACGTGCATGCATACACACAACATTTCATTTATCCATGAATCTGTCAATGGACATTTAGATTGTTTCCGTATCTTGGCTATTGTGAATAATGCTGCAGTGAACATGGGAGTGCAGATACCTCTTTAAGATACTGATTTCGTTTCCTTTGGATATATACCCAGAAGTGAAATTGCTGGATCATATGGTAGTTCTATTTGTACTTTTTTTGCAAATGCTTTGTATTGTTTTGCATAATGGCTGCATCAAATTGCTTTTCCTCCAATAATATGTAAGGTTTTTCTTCACATCCTTTGCAACATTTATTATCTCCTGTTGTTTTTAAAACAGCCATTCTAGCATGTGTGGGGTGACATTTCATTGTGGTTTTGCTTCCAAATAGGTGAATTTTATTGTATGTAAAGTATATTCCAATAAAGGTTATTTTAAAAATACATTGGAAAAGCACAAAAAAAATCCCTGCTCCTGGACACCATGAGGTTTAGAAAATTTGGATTGTTGTGTGTATTAGCTAGGGTATAATTCTCTCTGTGTGTGTTCCAGGCTTCTCTCTCTTGCTGGCCTAGACACCTCTTTCCATTCACTTGTTCATTAGGTTTATTCATTCATTCACCTGACAAGTACTGAGCAACAAAGATTGTATACCATTTTTGTTGGTACAGACATGTGGACAGAGACCCTGAATAAAACAAAGACTATTTTTAGGAATTCACGGTTTTGAGAAAAGGCAGACCTGGAAACAAATTACTATAAAACAGTGAGGAATATACCATTGCGAAGTTTGGACAAGGAACACTGAGATGAACTTGACTCATCTACCTGGGAAGATCTTGCCTCATCTTCTACCTTTAGAAGAAGGCAGAGAGAGAAGTTTGAGTGAGATCTTGAAAGTTTCCCAGGTAGATGAGGCATGTTAAGGGCAGCCACTTCGTCCAAAATCATTATGTTGTATTTGACCGAGCGTAGAAAGTTAGCACCAAGACAAAAGTATGCCAGATTGCAGGGTCATTTATTATGCCGGCAACCACAGAGGACTCACGTCTCTCCAACCTGTGGCATCAAAAGGAGGGTGCCAAGACTTTTTATACCCGAAAAACCACCTTGGGAGTGGGGGTGAGGAGCGAGGATGGGGATGAAAAGGTTTTGGACATTCCAAGGGCTAAGGGATTCTGTGATTCACCTCCTGGGCGGAGACTAGGGCGGGGGTCTCTGGACATTCCAAGGTCCAGGGGATTCTGTAATTCACCTCCTGGGTGGAGACAAGGGCGGGGGTCTCCGGACATTCCAAGGGCCAGGGGACTTTTGTCATTCTGTTTGTTACTTCAGCGGTTTACAGAAGTCAAGTTAAGCATTTGTTTACACACAGATCTGAGTTATCCTGGGCTGCTTATTTTAGTTATTACTAAATAACTAAAGCAAAGGCTAGCAATTCTGGCACAATATCACAATTATTTCTGCTTTCTTTATTTATTATTCTTTCATTTTAGTAGCACCTTAAACTCCTCACCATTATGGCCTCATCCCCTAACTTTAGCTCTGGTATTCTTCCTTCTGTGTCTTTTGAGCATTTGTAAATGTAGGGTAATTGAGACTTTCCAAAATGAGGATTTTTTTTTTTTTTTTTTTTTTGAGACAAGGTCTTATTCTGTCACCCAGGCTGGAGTTCAGTGGTGCAATCACTGCTCACTGCAGCCTTGACCTCAAGTGATCCTCCCTTCTCAGTTTCCCAAGTAGCTGGGACTACAAGCATATGCCACCATGCCTGGCTAACTTTTTAGTTATTTGTAGAGATGGGTCCCACAATGTTGTCCAGGCTGGTCTCAAACTCCTGGCCTCAAGCAGTCTCCTGCCTTGGCTTTCCAAAGTACTGGGATTACAGATGTGAACCATAACATTCAGTTGGAATGAGGGGTTTTGATCTTCTATTGTATCTCTAATATGTCTTCTTTTTTTTTTATTAAGTGCAACTAAACTTGACTTATAAATCTTTAAAGTATTGAAAGTAAAATGACAAATGCTTGCTTCAGATTTTAATGTGTTTAAAATTGATAAATATTAATAGTTGGCAGAAATATAGAGTATATTAAATTTGGAATGAATTTAATTCCATGATATGGTTCTACTTTATATTTGTGGCTAAGCTATCGACTTCGAAGATAAGAGTTAGAAAAAGTGAATTATTCTTCTCTCAAGCTGGGTTGTAATAGCATGAGGTTTATGCTGGCACTTTGACTTTACAACATCTGAAATCACTCATGTCTAATCTTTTATATCCAATAGTATCTCTATGACCAAATTAATTCCTTTTTTACATTTCATTCAAGAATATGGCTTTTACATTACAATCTAGCACGTATGTCATCTTACTCCTTTTATAATTTTTTATAGATTAAACTCAAAATATATTCAGGAGTTCAGAGCTGAATTATAATTGACTATATACATGTAACATATGTGTGCAGCCTATAAATTTCTAAAAAGTCAATTTCTTCAGAACTATGTATGCTGTGAGATGACAGGTCGAACCTTTAAATCCTGTTTTCCTGAGCCTATTTTATTGGTTGCCAGAGAAATGTTAAGAATTTTTTTTACACAGTTTGTAGCTCAGTTTGTTAAATGAACTAATAGATGTGAAAAAACTTCCAAGAAAAGTGTCTGGCACCTGGGAGAGGCTCACTTAATGCAACCTATTGTCATTAGTATTCCTTCGCCAACGACTTTTCTTTTACAAATATTGTCACATAAAGTATCACCATCTGGGTTGACTCAAGCCACTTATCCAAATCAGAATAAAACTTTTTAGCCCTGGAGTCATTTCCTGTCCTTTCTAATTGTGCTTAGGAATATCCTAAAGAGACATAACTCAACCAGCCATCAGCTGAGCAGATGACTGCAAGTTCGTCATTCTGTGTGTGCACATACCCACCAGCTCAATGAACACCAACATTAGAGTTATGATAGAAAGGAGACTACGGAAACCGACTTGAAAAAAATCGTTTTAAGTGGAGAGTCATGGGACAGGTCACAGTGGGCAGGGGAAAGAATGTTAGAGAAATGAAAATGCTGTGCAGGTGGTCACCCTGAAGCTAATTTAACTTGGGTCATCTGTGATCTCTTCCAGCTGTGAACATGTGTCTGGTGGCCCAGTGGCTCAGATGTTCTTCCTTGGTCTGTATGCTGTATAGCCCATAAAATTAAAACAGGATTGTAGTTTAATTGTAGGCCTTCACAGACCTATCATCAATATTCAGTGGAGCTGTTTTCTGAAAATGTAGGGTCCTGGTAAGAGAGGCCTTAGTTTGGGCCAAGACAGTCTACTGTCCTCTGTAATTTTTCCCCAGTGCCTTCTGCTCCCATCTTTCCACTGCCTTCTTCACACCAATCTCCAGTTTTATTCCCCCCAGAGAATTGCTTCTCACCTTAGAAGCTCCTAGCTCATGTAATTGTGTGGTTATTTCTAGTTATGACTAGAAATTTCTGAAAAACACAGTATTGTGCTACTCATCATTTTGTGGTAAAAATCAATTAATCAACAGATATTTATTGAGCATGTGTTAAGTATTTCAGTATTGGTAACTCTACCAGCCATGTGAGGGATACAAAGAAAATATAAACATGGACCTTAGCCTCACGAAACTTGGCAGCTGGTTGTACCAGAAAGGAGAACACACAGAAGATCATCAGAGAGCAATACCCAGCCCTTCCATCACTGCCAGGGGAAAGCCATTCACTCCTTTGTGATGTCTCCTTCTGCTTGTGTCTCCTTCTGCTTTTGGTTCAGGTGACTCCCAGATAGTAAGGCCTGCAAATCCTAATCGTTTTCCTTTTTTTTTTTTTTTTTTTTTTTTTTGAGACGGAGTCTCACTGTTGTCGCCTGGCCTGGAGTGCAATGGCAGAATCTCAGCCCACTGCAACCTCCGCCTCCTGGGTTCCAGCAATTCTCAGCCTCCCGAGTAGCTGAGATTACAGGCACCCACCACCACTCCCAGCTATTTTTTTTTTTCCTTTTTTTTAGTAAAGATGTGGGGTTTCACCATGTTGGCCCGGCTGGTCAAACTCCGGAGCTCAACTGATCCACCCACCTTGGCCTTCCCTAGTGCTGGGATTACAGGCATGAGCCACCATGCCCAGCCCTGTTTTTCCCTTTATTGCCTACAAAAAGACCCCTTTCTCTAGCTAATTCCCTGGCAGAGCAGGGCCTATGTGAGCAGAATTTTAATCAGTAACTAGAGCTCTTTCACTTGACCAAGAAGCAAGAAGCAAAGAGTTGACGGCTAACTGGAGATTACTTGTTTCATAGCAATAATGTGGCTGACATCCTATGCCCATTAGTCACGGATTCTGACTTAAATTTCTCTCCAGAGACAACTTCCATACACATGGAAGATGAAAGGGGAAAGGTGAACAGTTATTAAGAATATCTGACTGCCAGAAATGTCATATGAGTCTTTTGCAGTCCAAATTTCTGTTGTGTGTTATCAGAAACAAGAGTGTAAAGTTCCAGGAAATTCTTCAGGCTGACCCGTCAACATCATAGTCATTCTCTTTCAACACTTTTTGCATTTTGACAACAAATGAACTTCTTCAACTTATGTGTAGAAGGCTACTCAATATAATGTTAATATTAAGATTTGGGGATATCCAAGATTTTTAAAAAGTAGGCAGAGTTCTGAATGCTTTGTCCACCTCTGGATATTCAGAAAAAGCCAACGTATAAAAAGAGACTTTAAGTGTGTATCAGCCAGAGAGAGAGAGAGATTTGGATTTAACTTCTGATATGGTTTGGCTCTGTGTCCTCCCCCAAATCTCACCTTGAATTATAATTCCCATAATCCCCATGTGTCAAGGGTGGTACCAGGTGGAGGTAATTAAATCACGGGGGACAGTTTCCTCTATGCTGTTCTTGTGATAATGAGTGCATCTCACGAGATCTGATAGTTTTATAAGCATCTGGCATTTCCCCTGCTTGGACTCACTCTATCCTGTCACCTGTGAAAAAGGTGCCTGCCTCTCTTTTGCCTTCTGACATGATCGTAAGTTTCCAGAGGCCTCCCTAGCAATGTGGAACTGTGAGTCAATTAAACCTCTTTCCTTTATAAATTACTCAGTCTTGGATATTTCTTCATAGCAGCATGAAAATAGACTAATATAACTTCTTATCCTTCTAACTGGAAGTTCAAGTCAGTTACATTTTAGTGAATATTAATAGTGTGCAAGAGAGTGTGCTGGTTGTCAGAATATTTAAGAAACTCAGAGTCCAGCTAGGGAAGTATAAATTAAAAGAATTAAAATATCAGAGTAGCTACTAAATAAACATCAGAAAGCTGCTAGTCAAAATCAGGAAAGTTGTGATAATAGGCAAGGCTGAGAGGTTTCACATTCCAAGCTGAGCAAACGGTATGAGCATGGCCTCGAGGAGGGGCACTTCTGGGAATCACAAGTGATTTGGTTCAATTGAAGGATATGTGAATAGCCAGGATAAGAAATGGAGCAGGAAACAGTGGTTTTGGCTAAATCAGGGGGGTGCATTGGGGATCATGTTTTCATTAAAAGCCATTTGAAGGTTTCTGTAAGGAAAAAGGAGCCACTATGTGTTCAGCTCGGGAGAGTGAACTTCAAATATGTGCTTTGGGGAAGATGATCTTGATGGCAGTATGACCAGCAAAGTGATTGGAGAGAGGAGATATCTCAGGCAGGAATTTGAGTTTGACAATGCATTGCATCACTCCAGGCAGGAGTTAGTGGCAACCTGAGCTGATGAGGACAGTGACAAAGAATTGTCATAAGGAAGAGTGGCCAAGAGAGGTTTTGCAGGGGATGAATGGGCCAGATGTGGCTGCTTATACAATATAGTAATGGAAACATGGGCACCAAGCCAGATGTAGTTTATAGCTGATTATGGAAGCAAAATGTTAGCCCCAAAGATAGAGAGTTTTCATGAAAATACTGTGTGCTATGTTTATCTGTCTGGATTGTTGTGAGTCATTATTACTTTGTATTTTTTAAAATATCTGCAATTTTAAACATTGTGTATCTTCTTTTGTTTCTTGCATTTTCAAATGATGCTTTGAACCCTTTTCAATTGTTGGCATATGCACTTACTGCCTTTTGTTGTAAGTATAAAGTATATATTCTAACAATTCTCCTTCCTTTTTCTCAGGCAATGAAAATGACTTAATGATTTGTGAATAATATTTTAGTGGTGTTATATTTTTTGTAATAATAGCAATGACCTTATGTAACTGTGTAATGACTCCCCTAGGGTATGAGTATTGAGTATGATTTTTATAGTAGGCTTTGCAAGGTATTTAGCTTTTCTCTTCTCTTTTCTTTTTCTTAACTATGTTGGGAGATTATCAGCTGCCACAAGCAAGTCTCTTCTTAGCTTTTTTTTTTTTTTTGAGACAGTCTCACTTTGTCGCCCAGGCTGGAGTGCAGTGGTGCATTCTTGGCTCATTGCATCCTCAACCTACTGGGCTCAAGTGATCCTCTTGCCTTAGCCCTCCAAGTAGCTGGGATTACAGGCACACACCACAGCCTCAGGCTAATTTCTGTACTTTTTGTAGAGATAGGGTTTTGCCATGTTGCCCAGGCTGGTCTCTAACTCCTGAGCTCAAGTGATCCACCCACCTTGACCTTCCAAAGTGCTGGGATTACAGGTGTGAGCCACAGTGCCAGGCCTCTACTTAGCCTTTTAATAAGCAGGGAAGACTCTGGATTCAGGATTTGATGATCAGCCCAGGCTTATGAAGCCTTTTTTGTCTTCTGAGAAAGACAACTCCTGGAGCTGATTGGCTTTTGAGCTGAGTTCAGCTTGACTTCAGGACCTCCTGAGGAATGCAGCATCTTCTGAGAAACCGGTTGTCTAGTTGCCACAGGAGTCTCAGAAAAGAAACCGGCATAAATACTCAAATAGCCTTCAGACTAGCTGACGTTTCTTGGGACTTAGCAGTCCTGCCTCAGATGAAGCCCCAGGCATCCTTGTTTAGGAAACTAAAGGGCAGCCTTTCTAAAGTGCCAAGTTTCCAAGCACAAGGAAGTAGATACTTTCCCCTAGGATGGAGCAAAATTGATGGCAAGTGTGCAACCATTTTAATGATATGACTTGATCCTTTCTTCCCTCATAGGAAAAAAATGTAACTGCAGACTCAGATAAGTGCTGCTTCTTATTTTCAGCCTCTGATTGGTGTGGTTCAGCCAGTTAAGTTGTTTGAAGGACTGCCACGGGAAAACAATCCACGAATGTAGAGAAGTTAGGCAGAACTGAATGTTAAATTTGAAATGATCTCAAGATAGTCAGTTCTGCTGTAACGCAATGTATTGCCTTCCGAACAATCACCACACTGTGCAAAATTATGCCATGAAAGCCACAGGCTTACAGGAAAAGCGAAGTAAGGAGCACAGTACTCCAAAGCTTCCTCAATGACACACGTAAAAAAAGAGATAAGAACCTACTAAAACCGTCAGCAGAGTTTTATGCATGTTAACTGGTTAAGGAATACATAAATACTACAATAAATATGGTGCTTTACCTTGAAAGGTTTGCTTGGGGAGGTGGGCGCTGGAAGGGTTGCAGCTTGTGAGATTTTGTGAAGGGGTGCAAGGAAGATTGCCCAAAATCAGATAGAAAGTTATAACATCAGAGGTGGATAGATGTGGCTCGCAGCACATGGTAAACTGAGGGACCTGTTAGATTACTGAGGTGTGTGTATATATATTCTGTGGATTAGTCCAGCTGGGAGAAGTTTTCTGCATTCACTTAATGTTTTTCACAAAAGAAATCATGCATAAGCAAAAATGCGAAATTCATGATACACCCAAATTTTTCCCTGATGTATCAATTGGGTTGGAATGAATTTGTCTTTTCCCCAAATAAGCAATAGAGCAGAACTGACTGCAGTCTTATTCCTTAGTTTTTATATAAAGAAATTGAGACCCAGTCAGACTAAATGAAGTTTTGTAGCCAAGTTTGAGTATGGATTCCTAGACATCGGGTTCCTTTCCTAGTGTCCACCATGCTGTGTTTCCTCTTTCACTGTATTTTAGAAATTCCTGCTATTTGCTGATGATAATATTGTTTTAGTACTCAACTATTTTAATGTAGGTCTCAGAGCTAGCTCTTTAATGTAGATACCAGAACTTAGTATCTGGAATCCAATAAATGTTTGTGAATGAATGAATGAATGAATGAGTGAATGAAGGTAGTGAATGGACATAATCAAGTCCAGGTTCACTGTAGATCCAATTCCAGACCTAAGAGTGTAGATGAAAAGATGGAGCAGATGTGATGACATATTTAAAGTTAAGGACAGCAGTGACCTTTCCGTGTTCTATTCAAGCCTTCTTGGGTTGGTTTGGATTTTAGTAAAATGATTAAGAACGTGGCTGGGAGGGGGGCTTTTGTGACAGACCACAGACAAGTTATTTAACCTCTACAGGTAATATGGGATCTACCTGTTTGGTTTTTGTAAGAATTAAGGGAGCTATATATACATACATGTAAAGTCTCCTTAGCACGTGCCTGGCATATGGCAAGAGTTCGATGAGTGGCAGCACTTATTAGTACTACTGCTGCTGCTACTACCACTGCTGCTTTCCCAACATACTCTCTGTGTGTTGAAGGGAACCGAGGACCAGTAAATGTGGGAGAAGGAGCCCTGGCAGTCTTCCTAGGTACTGGTTCATTTTCTTAACTGCTTACTGGACCTCTCCACCCAGCTGTGTAATAGGACTTCAGACTCAACATGTCACACTCATTACCTTGCTTCAAATGTGCTCTCCCTCATGCATTCCCACCACATTAATGGCATCCCTATTTGCCCAGGCTAAACACTTCCGTCGTCCTTTACTTGGCTGTCTTCCACCTCCATATTCCATAGGCTATTCATTCGTTCATGTCTGGTTTTATTGATAACCAGGTGGGTCTCAGGCATCTGTCAATGTGCTTCAAGAAATAAACATGGATGCCTAGACACTCCCACTAGGAAAGGAACCCAATGTCTAGGAATCCCCGTAATGAGACCTGATCCTTGTTGTGAAGACAGGGTTTCACTGTGTCAGGCTGGAGTGCAGTGGTATAATCTCAACTCACTGCAACCTCCACTTCCCGGGTTCAAGTGATTTTCCTGCCTCAGCCTCCTGAGTAATGGGGATTACAGGCACCTGCTACCATGCCTGGCTAATTTTTGTATTTTTAGTAGAGACAGGGTTTCTTGTGCCTCAGCCTTTCAAGTAGCTGGAATTACAGGTGTGCCACCACATCCAGCTAATTTTTGTATTCAGTAGGGACAGGGTTTCACCATGTTAGCCAGGCTGATCTCAAACTCCTGGCCTCAAGGGATCTGCCCACCTCAGCCTCCCAAAGTGCTGTGATTATAGGCGTGAGCCACCACACCTGGCCGGATTTTTTTATTTTTTCAACAAATATTTATTGAGCAAATCTCATAGGCCAGGCCCTGTCCTGGAAGCTGGTGATGTAGAAGTGACCAAACAGAGTCCCTACCCTGAGGCAGCTTACATTCTACTTAGAGAGACAGAAATTAACAACAGACCTGTGATGCCAGGCATTAATTAAAACAAGGGCAATAAGCAAAGGGGGTGCTAGCTTGGGAATCTTTTCTAGATCCTAGGGCTGCATTTATGCTCATGTGAGGCTGGAATCAGCCATTTACATCCATACCCATCATCATGCAGCGCTATGTTGTCTTTAAAAAAAAAAATTACATGAACAAAATAGCTTGTGTTTACTATCAAATCAGCCAAGTGTAGAGATTGTCTAGCATTGTACACATTGTTCTGATAATAGTTTAAATACTTTGAAATCTGCATCATTACCATGGGGGAGACAACATGTTCTTGTTTAAAAAAAAAAAAAAACATGAAAACACACACAGGACAGATGACTGACTTACAGCATCTCAATGTGAGCAAATTTTTAGTTTCAGGTTTTGTGACTTCATAATCTTTGGGGAATTTTCCTCCATAATGTTTAGGAAAAAAATCACTCCCTACTGATTTTTAAAGAATTAAAAGTCTCACTTGTGTGTTAAGAATATGCACTTAGGCCTGTTAAAAAATTATGATTACCCCCAAAAGGGTGGGCTTTTATGACCTTTTGCATTTTTAAAGTAAAGCCTTCCATCTGGTTAAAAAATACCTTTTAAAAAAAAAACCCCTTTACTGCATTCATGTTCCTTAGTAAATGCTATATTTTTTCCTTAGAAAATTTGCTCTTGAGCAAGTCTATTTTGACCTGATGTAATTTAATCCAAAGGGAGAAAAATATTAAATTAACAAAATTTTATTGAAAAGACATTGTTATTTACATATAATAGTTTGGTGTCTTAATTATTATCCTCCTAAATTATATCAACTTATAATTTTTAATTTAATTTTCAAAAAAAGATAGCTTTCAGTCACCTAATTAAATGCAATGCTGTTTCATTTCAGAAGTAATAGCTTAAAGTAGTTCTTTTATAACTCCCAAAGACATGTGCCGAAACATAGCAACTGAATATAATTTCTAATCAATGACTTTTTTTAGACATAATAGCAGATGCTTGAGCCATCCATGGGGTGTGTTTTGGTCCATTTGGTTTAGTCACCCAATGAGTCATTTGAAATAATCACTTAGCACTAGTTTTAACAAAAATATCTGATTTTTCTATTCCCATCTCACACCAAATGTAAATAAACTCTATAGGAACAAGGACTTTTTCTGTTTAAATCGCTGCTGTATTCCCAGTGCATAGAACAAGGCAAGGCCTATAGTAAACATTCAATCAATATTGGGTAGAAAAAGCTCTTTTTTTTGAGACGGAGTTTTGCTGTTTTTGCTCAGGCTGAAGTGTAATGACACGATCTCAGCTCATGCAACCTCCACCTCCCAGGTTCAAGTGATTCTCCTGCCCTAGCCTCCTGAGTAGCTAGGATTACAGGTGTGCACCACCACACCCAGCTAATTTTGTTATTTTTAGTAGAGACAGGGTTTCACCATGTTGGCCAGACTAGTCTTGAACTCCTGACCTCAGGTGATCTGCCCACCTCATCCTCCCAAAGTGCTGGGATTACAGGCGTGAGCTACTGTGTCCAGCCAGGAAAAGCTCTTTTAAGTAGGACCTCCATGGGGGAAAATAACAGAGTGTGTAGAATTGCATGTTTTTAAAAGATGATAAACACGAAAGGCAACATTGAAAGGGAAGGAGAATGCCCCCCAGACACAGCCAGAGAAGAGAAGAGAATCTGGGGAGCACCATGAGGTGGGCTCAGGATCTTCTTCTTCCTGGGTTAGTGCTGGGCATGTGGTAGGCCCCAAATAAATGTAGTCAATAGGCACACATTCTATTTAATTCAGTGCATATTTGAGGACCAGTTATGAGTTGTGTAAGTCACCAGGGAGAATATAACAGTGAAGAAAACAAGGTCTTTTTCCTCAAAGGATTAAAGCCTCAGAGTTTTTAGTCCCAGCAACATAGTTTCATTTTTCTTTCAAGAGGGCTGCATCCCTGAACCACTGTCCAGGGACTCCATTGAAGAAGCTCTAGAGGGCTAGGTTTGAGAAATCATCCAGGTCAGCTCTGCCCATCAAGGGCAAGATGTAGAACACGTCTATCAATGTGGACTTGACCTCAAATTCTAAATGCTTCTTTACCAGTCTTAAAATGAGGATTTCCCTCCCCAAGGCCCACGTAGGAAGCTCACCTGGCTTGCTGGGAGTCACCTCTGCTGGTACTGCTGGTGTAGCTGAATTTGGCATTGTCCATTGCCTCATCTTTACTTTGACAGATTAGAGCCAGAAAGGTTAAGCAGCTTTCCTGAGATCACGCCGCTTGTCGGTAGCTGAGGCAGTCCCAGTATACAGGTCTTCCAACTCAGAGGTCAGTGCTGTTTCCATGACACCCTCTTCCCTCAGCTCACTCTGTGTGTGGGAGACAGAAAACATTGAATACACCCAAATTGCTTATCAGTGGAATGTTACTCAGCATTGGAAATGAGAATGATTACCCACTGCAGCCTGCCACCACAACCACCCCAGAGGGACATGTGTCTACCATCTTCCGGGGCTTTGCAGCCCTGGGGAGTTACTTAATTCCAGATATTGCAGACCCTAAGGAAAAATAAATAGTGATGGCCTCAGAGAGAAGGGAGAGGAAATGACCCCCTCCCTTCCTGACTGTGGGATCTTGAGCAAGTTATGGAATCCTTCTGAACCTCTGTCTTCTCATCTCTAAAATGACTACAAGAGTGCTTGCCTTATGATTTCTGTGAGAGTTAAATGTACGTAAAGCCCTTAGTAAGGGCTTATACTGAGTGCTTCATAAATGTTAGCTGTTATTAAAGAGTTATTATTTTTAAAGATAAAATCATGACTCATACACATATCAAATGAACATGTGTCAAAGGTTTATCTAACTGATTCATTAATGAGGGAATCAATAAGGTGTTACAACCAATTCACAGGAGAATTCAAAGAGCAGGTCCATATAGAGGCTGTCAGGAATGCTGAAGTGAATTTACCTAGTAGATGCAAACTGGCTTCTTCCACAGAAAGAGAGGGAAAGCAGCTGCACTTCCACTGTACAAAATTTATTCATGTCTATGAGTGAAAATCACTTACACTGCTCTTCATTACCTACAACTTACACAGTAGTAAAATTGCTCGCAGACCCCAAAACATGCAGAGACCTCATAGAATCAGATAACTTGGAAGGGTCTTCTAGGCAATGCCTAGTTTTCCATTGACAACACCCATTAATCATTCTGGTTCATTTCAACAATTTTCGCAATTATATCCTACACAGTGTGTAAGTCTTCCAACTCAGAGGTCAGTGCTGTTTCCATGACACCCTAATTAATTAACAGCTAATTAAGGAACAGCTCGTTCCTTAATTACATCCTAGGAATGTTTTTGAGAACCAATAATATATGTGAAAAGTGTCATAGGAGCCATGATGTATTTTACGAATAGTGGTATAAAAGAGAGGGGTGAGGCTGTCTGAATCTAGCCTCTGATACTTTCCATTTGATCTTGGATAAGTCACTTAACACCCTGTGCCTCTGTTTTTTTTAGCTGTAAGTCAGGATATTTAAGATGTGTAAGTCAGGATATAAAACCCTTCCTGCAGGGTTGCTGTGAGGATTAGATGAGGTGACACATGGGAAAGTATTTGGGAAAATGAAAAATGCTATTTCAAAATGAGATGTGATTATATTATGGCTCTTAGCTTAGCTTGGGTTTCATTTTTCTTTAAGAAGAAGAATCTGTGGAACAAGAGATGGGGCGGTGAGTTCTTAAACTTATCAGGTCATTATTACTGCAAGTTGTAAATCACATGGATATGTCTTTACTCAGTAACAGTAATTTATGGTACCACTGTTAGTTAGTCCAAAAGTACTTCTCCAATATTCACCCACATGCCCCCAGGGCTCCAGAGAGGTTAGCAGTGCCAGGAATGGTGATGTTGATGACCGTGGGGGCTGTGTATCCTTAATTAAACCTGGAAGGACTGTATTTTATTCTCCCCCACCTCATTCCGTGGTGCTGTCATCCCAGAGTCTCTCCCAGTGATCATATACAAAGAGACTCATTTCACCAGCCTGGGGGGACTCTCAGGAATTTGCAGGAATTGGGAAGGAAAAGCTCTGGCCCAGCACACTAGTTCTGCATTTTGTAATTGAGAAGGAATAGGAAGGTTTGGAGTGAGTCCAGGAAGTGACACTGAAATCATGGAAAGGAGATGAAGAATGAACCCTGGGTAGGAGGGGCAGCTGCCCAGCCTGGAAAAGAGGACGGATGGGGGGCATGACCCCGCGTGCAGGAAGATGCTCCCAGGAGGCTGACTTTCCAACAAGGCTGGTGCAAGGGAAAGTCACTTCAACTGCAACTCACGAGTTTGGGGTATGGAGACTGAAGAGCTTTCTGTGTATGTTGCTGAATACTGTGGACATACTTAAGGTTGCACTAAGTTCTTCTCGGGAGATTTTGAAAGGTAAGAACAGATCTCTCTCAATCTGAGAGGTTACAGATCATGCCTCCCTAGAGGTAGAAGCCTGATTCGGATTTGAAGAAGGGAAAAACCAAGTACAGGAAACCACCCTCGATTGTCCTGACTTGTTCATTGTGAGTAAGGAAAGGCTGGCCTGCTAGCCTCCTCTCCCCAACACCCATGAGGTGACCCAGCACACCCAGCTCTCTTGTGACATGGCATTCAGTCCCCTGCCTTCTGGTTGTTGGCAGACTTACTGCCTCTCCTTAGACTGAGCTCTTCCAAGGCAGAGCCTTGGTTTCTGCCTCTATGTCCCCAGATCCTGGTGCAGGCCTGGCACAGAGTAGGTCCAACATAGTTGTTGAACAAGTGCATTGACGAGTGACTTACTGACCAGCTGAGGTCAGGTCAGCAGAAGTCTCAGTGCCTGAGATGTTAATGTCAGAAATCTACTTGAAAAGCCAGTTTAGTCAGCCAAGCTTTGGGCTTGAGCTCTGGTGAGCTGTTCACCAGAAAATAGTAAGGGAAGCCTAAGTCTGAATTTCAGCTTTCGTAGTGAGACTATTTTCAGCTTTCTCAGAGACAGCATCTGTAAATAATCAGGCAGAAGCCTTTTATAAAACAACATAGGAAAAACCTCAAAGACTATTCTAAGGCTGCAACATTTAAACAAGATTTTTAACCCATGGGGACGCCAAGATCAACATGGAGCTTCCTGCACATAAAAGTCTGGAATTTCATAGCAGTGTGGGGGCAAAAGCTATGATCGCATTTCCCCCTTTCTAAATTATATACTGCTTAGTGTTAACGTGAGCAGAGGGCTGAATGGCGGCAGGCTCGCAGCTTACGTCAGTCCCACTCTGATCTTCACTCTTCTGTAATGCAACATCCATGTGATAGATGCTGGGGGAGTCACCAGGCTGGCTGCACTGATGTAAGGCAAAAGGGTCACTTGTGGGTCATGCTATGATTTAAGTCTCGGGTGTAATTTATAACAGGGCTTCCATTCCGCATAGAAGAATGATCAGGGACGTTGGTTCTATAATTGTTTTCTCTCTCTAAAAGATGCTGTTCTGAAAACTCGGTTTAGTGGGAGCTATAAATGCTCATCTGTAGCACCATCCCAAGTCATTTTCTTTTCCCTCCCATTTGGAAGAAGGAGTGAGATACTGTCTTCTAGGATGAGAGAGATGACTTTAAAGCTTGACATCAGATGAAACATTCAGCTCTCTCCACCTGCATGATTCTCTTCTGGGGAGGAGAGACAGGTCTCCAAGCACTTCTTACACCTCCTCTAAACCAGGAACCACATCAGCACATTCTGACTGAGCTAACTTCAATTGCAGCGCATTCTGACTGAGCCAACCTCAATTGTAAAAGAGTGAAAAAAAACAGAATGCCCCAAAGTCGTTCTTACTTGCAGACTAGCCCTGGGCGTGTGTGGTCACTATGATAGGAAAGCTACTGAAAGTTCAGTCTGTTTCCCTTAAAATCTCATTTACTGGTTTCTCAAGTTACCTGAAATTTCCACTAGTAAGAGTCATTTCTTAAGATTTTTCTGGGAAGGTATTTGCTGATACTGGGAAGGCTAATATTTGAATGACTATCATCATGGCACCTGATAGTTTATGCAATATGAAGAAAGAAAAAATGATTTATAACCAAAAGGATTTTTGAGGTTATTTTGTTTAAAAAAATAGGAAGAAGAATTTTATTTGGAAAAAAGTGTACATATTTTAATTTTAATCCTGTGTATTCTAGACTTGAAGGAAATGTCACATCTTCATTTTTATAATCCTAGTTAACACGATGTCCTGCCCATGTTCTAGGCCAATAAATAATTTTTTTGTTTTGTTTTGTTTTGCTTTGAGATTGAGTCTCACTGTCTTGTCCAGGCTCTAGTACAGTGGCACGATCATGGCTCACTGCAGCCTTGAACTCCTGGGCTGAAGCAGTCCTCCCACCTCATCTTCCCAAGGAACTAGGATTACAGGCATCAACACCACACCCAGCTAATTTTTTTTCTAAGAGATGGGGTCTCACTGTGTTGTCCAGGCCAATCTTGAACTCTTGGCCTCAAATAATCCTCCCACCTTGGCCTCCCAAAGTATTAGGATTACAGGCATAAGCCACTGTGCCCAGCTCCAGTAAAAATTGTTTTGAACAAATGAGTGAGAAGTGTGTTTACAGGGCAAAAGCCTCTGGGGCTAGCTGACTGTGGGTCCAGTTGTGTCTTCTTTCTAAAAACTAAGAAATTTATATAAACAAAAATATCAGAGTAGGAATTTAAAGAGAGGATTGGTATGATTTTTAATAATTTACACTTTTTATTTCATGGGTTTCATAATGTGCATGAGCAGATAACCGTACTTGCCCAACACTTCCATATGTACATGCTTAGAATGTAATGCATAGACTGTGTGCATGTGTGCATATATGTACATGTGTTTTGTAAAGCTATAAAAATATAGATTATTAACAATAGTTACCTCTGGGGGGTAAAACTGGAAAAGGTAAAGGCAACTCTCACATGTTTTACCTTATATATTGCTAACTGTTTGAATTTTTCTTTTAATGAGTATGCATTTGTGTATCTCGAGTTCTTAACGTTTGACCTGGCAGTTAATAAACATTCAGTGTTTAACAAAAAGGGTAATCAGTCAATTGAGTGGCAAAAAATTATACTCAAAATTTTGAGAGGTTTTGGAGAGGGATGATGATAAAGAAATTGAACTGAGGGCTAAGGAAAGAGAGCATGGCCTGGGTCTATTCCTAAAAGAGGCCATCAGGAATAAAAGAATAATTTGGGATTGCCATTGCTAAACTGCATATTTTCCACCCTTAAAGGTGCCCCAAGTTGGCTACCTATCTGGTATTGGCCAATTACATAGTCCTAATCATGGGTGCCCTTAAGGGTTTATGTCTTGACTGAACAAAGGCCGAATCACCTGGCAAGGAGGCCACTAACTAACCCTGATGACTGTTAACTTTGTAGGGCTGGACAGGCATGACAGTGTAAAAGGCCTTTGTACTCAACAGCCATGTGGCTTGCTGGACCATCTGAAGACCTAATGAGACTGTCCTGGGAAGAGGACAGCAATCCAGTGACTTACTCAGCAGTAATTTGCCTGGGTTGAATGGATAGGCCTGTTGTGTAGATTGGAGTCCGAAGATTAATATGATGGGTGAGAACTTTTAGCTCCAAACCAGCTGGTGTGGCCCAAATGCATAAAATCCACTCTTGGCTTCTCATCGAGGAACTAAGTTGGAGATATTTTAACATGCTTGAATGGCAGTTTGGAGTCTATTTGAAGACACTGGCAGGAATGTCTAGATAAGACCACCATCAGTGGTCAGTCACTGGCATCACTGAAGTATTTCAACTGAGTGAAGGAAGTGCCACTCAGCTCCAGGCTGGGTGGCAGAGTCCTTTCAAATGCGGCTTCAGCACAGACTTTCTGTGCATTACTCATGCTGTGAAGTAGGTGATTTAAGCCACTGACTTTCTAAATTAAAGGCACAAAGAGGCAGACATGTAATTCTTTTAATTACACCTTCATATTTCTACTACATTCCTCTGAGTCGTTCCTGTCTACCTCCTGCCTCATCAGCCTACCAGCAGAAAACAAGCAACGGGGAATGTGGAAGATCTGTAAAGGGATAAAAGACCCAACTCACTCGTTTGTACTACGGCTTTTCTCAAAGAAAAATAAAAGCACCATGTCTGGAAACTTAGACAATGGGAGATCTGACTTCTACTGATCGTAGGGAATAGTGAAGTATTTTAAGATAGGCGTGAGTCATACCTTTATACATTTTTTGCCATCTGCTCTCTATTAACATGGGCTATTAATAAAACGTATTTTGTTTATATCACCAGGTGAGGAGATTACATTCGTCTTGTTTTTCTATCAAAGTATATGCAAATAACCTTAATACAGAGTTTTCACAACTTATCAATAGCGACAGGCTTTGTTTGCAGATGTGTAGCGCTGTACAATTTAAAGCTGTGTGGCTTTGTTCACCACCTTTATTAGGGTTTTCATGGGAAGGGCCAGACAGGGCAGGGTAAACAGGTTAGAAAGGACTAGCTTGAATAATTTCTGATAGGTCTAAACTATAGATGTGGTCCCTAGTTGCATGGTACCTGGCCCTGCCATGATTAAGATAAAGAAGCATTGCTCCCAGGGTTCTATGGGCCAGGTAGAGATGGCTCTAGGTTACTTTGCATATCAAAGGCATGCTTCTTTCTCCGCCCTTGCCTATCTTTAAGAGTTAGCTAGTCCCAGAGGGAGGGGTAGGCTTTCCCCAGCCTGAAAGGTTTTTTTTTTTTTAGGATGTTAAAACATCATCATAATATACCAAAAATAAGAAATATATGCAAGCAAACAAATGAGTTTAACATTCGAATCTCTCTCAGTCGCCTCTCTTGGAGTTGCAAAATAATTTGCCAAATATGTTCTCATTTACACAGTCCTTACGTTTCTGTCCAGTCAGGCGTTTAACCTCTACCTTGGGAGAAGGATAATGCAGAACCCCCTTTCCTTTACCTAGAAACTTTTTATGACTTTTTAAACTTTTAGACTCTTTCCATTTTTGCTATTTATACAGAAGACATTTGATCTACATATTTTTTTTTTTTATTTATAAAACCGAGTGAGGCTTTTTTCCTTTTCCATGTCCTTGGAAATACTAAGGCATCACTCTATTTTGCCTCGATTTCTCTGGCACTCCCTGGCAGCTAGCCAGAGGAAAATTTTTCCTGTTCTAAGACTGGAGCAACTTTGGGGCTGACATTTCATTTTAGGGATACATGTGTTAAATTGCCATCAAACATTTTATCATCTCATGTTTGGGTGATTTTCTGATTATCTATTGCTTGAAACAAACCATTTTAAAACTGATTGTCTTAAGGTAATTTCTTATTATTATTATAGCTCTGATCCTGTGGGTCAGGAATTCAGACTGTACAACAGGCACAACTCTCCTTTGCGTCACAATCCAGAGTCTCAGCCAGCATGCCAGGCACAGCTGAGAGCTGAAATTGCAGGGGTTAGCCCGGCACTCTCTCCTCCTAGGCTCCTTCCAGCATGGCAGCCTCAGGGCAGTCAGACGTCTAGCAAGGGCTCCAAGAACAAATCTTCCAAGAGTCAGAAAGTGGAAGCTGCTGGTCTCTTAAGGCTTAGCTTTGAAATTGGCCCGGCATTCTTTCTGCCATATTCTGTTGGTTTTCACAGAGGTCACCCCTACCAACTTACTCTGCAGATTCAAGGAGAGAGATATCACCTCTTAATGGGGGGAATAGCAGAGAATTTGTGATCATTGTTAATCTACCACAGATGACATATCAACAATCCCAGACAGTTAGCACGTCTACAAAAATTATTTTTATCTCACTCTGCATCTGCTTAAGAAGGTGGATATTCAATTGCAGTTCATTTCACAGTTCTTCCTGTATGAAGATTGTTGACAGCAAATGTTTTGATAGAAACATTTTGACTTCAAACTCAAATAATGATTCCGTATCATCTAAAATATATACAAGGCCAGGCACAGTGGCTCACGCCTGTAATCCCACCACTTTGGGAAGCCGAGGCTGGTGGATCACCTGAGGTCAGGAGTTCAAGACCAGGTTAACCAATATGGTAAAACCCTGTCTCTACTAAAATTACAAAAATTATCTGGCCATGGTGGCATGTCCCTGTAGTCCCAGCTACTTAGGAGGCTGAGGCAGGAGAATCACTTTAACCCAAGGTGGCAGTGAGCCAAGATCACACCACTACACTCCACCTTGGGCAACAGAGCAAGACTCTGTCTCAAAAATAAAATAAGTAAAATAAACTAAAAACAAATGTGTATGATGCATTACATTAATTGGATATTTTCCAGATAACTTTAAGATATATTAGCCGATACCTACATCAGCTCTTTTCATTTTGTGGATGAGGAAGCTGAGGATCTAAATAGTTAAGGGACTTGTCCCAGATCACATGACTGACTACCAATGGGGGCAGAGGTGTTACACGAAAGTGGTTTAGATCCAGACCCCAAGAGAAGGTTCTTGGATCTTGTGCAAGAAAGAATTAAGTGGAGTCCTCAGTGCAAAGTGAAACAAGTTTATTAAGAATGTAAAGGAATGAAAGAATGGCTACCCCATGGATAGAACAGCCCTGAAGGGTCTGGTTGCCCTTTTTTATGGCTATTTCTTGATATGCTAAACAAGGGTGCTTATTCATGTCTCCCCTTTTTAGACCATACAGGGTAACTTCTTGATGTTGCTATGGCATTTGTAAACTGTCACAGTGCTTGCTGGTGGGAGTATAGCAGTGCGGACGACCAGAGGTCATTCTCGTGGCCATCTTGGTTTGGGTGGTTTTAGCCAGCTTCTTTACTGCAACCTGTTTTATCAGCGAGGTCTTTTTGATCTGTGTCTTGTGCCGACCTCCTGTCTCAAGCTGTGACTTGGAATGCCTTAACCATCTGGGAATGCAACCCAGTAGATTTCAGCCTCATTTTACCTAGCTCCTGTTTAAGAAGGAGCTGCTCTGGTTCACATGGCTCTGACAGAGGCAGACCCAGGGTTGAGTAAGTTTGTACTTTCATTGATGATTTCCTTGAATTCCTTAATATAGGTAGAAGTAAGCTGAAGATCATGGTAAGAACTTTTTAAAGAAAAAGATCCTTTATTGCAGGCAAATACTTGGTGTTTCCATGGCTCTTACTCTTACAAAGTATCTCCATGCCCATTATCTATTTTGCTTCACATGCTGATCCGATGAAAGAGGTATTAATAATGCCATTTTCAATTAGGAAGCAGAGGTACAGAGAGATTAAGCAAATCAATTAAGGGTCACACAGCTAACTGTAGTGATGGTGCCCAAGCCCAGGACTTTAAACTCTGAATCCTGCCATTTCTCACTGTGTTCTTCACCCCCTCTCACCCTGGTTTCTTGGGCCTTAGAGCAGCACACATGTGGCTTAGCTGTGCAGGGCAGGACCTTCTTCCTAAGGGACAAAAATGGGGGCTTCCAAGGACTGAATCACCCAGAGTGATTAGGGAAAGGCAAGAGTTTCAAGCCACCACCAGCAACATTAGGAGAAATGGGAACACTCTCTAATTGTGGACAGTTCCAATTTTGTCTGTCTCCAGGGAGAACTAATACTGCTATGATTTCTCCTGATGCATATGAAATCAGTTGCTACAGCAATGACCAGTGTTTCTTGGAACTTGCTGACAGCAACAGGCCTCAGAAATGAAATTTCTCCTCTGTGAATCATGTTTCTGATGCTGGCTTCACTATTTCAGCACCTCTACCGTGTCCACTTCCCATCATGATCTCTTCCTGATGGGAAGGTAGGGCAAGGTAAGTCTCTGCTCCAGTCACTAGATAGACATGTGACTGCATAATGGCCTTGGGAACTGTGGCTTGGTGGTGGTCCTTAGGGGAAGGGACCTTGTCTGTGTTGGTCACCACTATAAGCTTTAGAATAATGCCTAGCTCAAGTGCTAAAAAAAAAAAAAAATACAGTCATGCACTGTATAATGATGATTTGGTCGATGACAGACTGAATATACAATGGTG
This sequence comes from Sapajus apella, assembly GCF_009761245.1. Classification (NCBI taxonomy): domain Eukaryota; kingdom Metazoa; phylum Chordata; class Mammalia; order Primates; family Cebidae; genus Sapajus; species Sapajus apella. The sequence continues at coordinate 11,075,437 of NW_022436969.1, read as the reverse complement.
GTCCCATTAGATTATGATGGAGCTGCCTTATACAGGTGTATCATTGTTGATCTTTTATATTATATTGTTATTGTACTTCTTCTATGTTTAGATATCCTCAGATACACAGATACGTACCATTGTGTTACCATTGCTTACAGTTTCAGTACAGTAGCATGCTATATAGGTTTGTAGCCTAGGAACAATAGCCTAGCTGTGTAGTAGGCTATACATCTAGGTTTGTCTAAGTATACTCTGTGACATTTGCATAATGATGAAATATCTTAATGATGCATTTCTCAGAACATCTCCCTATCATTAAGTGATGAATGAGTGTGTGTGTGTGTGTCTGTGTGCGTGTGTGTATATATGTAAAGTTAATGAATGATTGCTAATTACTGCAATTCTTTAAACCTGGTATACTTTCCCTCATATCCATGCCCTTGCTCACGCTAGACCCTCTGCCTGGAATGCTCTTTCCTTCCTTCTCCCTTTTCTACCCACCCTCTGCTCCTACCCACCCCCCCACACCTTCCCTACATATCAGTTTGCCAAGCTTCATCTCACACTCTCCAGAGTGTAGGGCAAGATAGGTCTTCTAACTTTAATTATTATATTATTTTTTTAAAACTTTAAGTACAGAGACCTAAGGGACCTTAATCTTCCCTAGAGCTGGTGCCTTCTCCATGACCCCCAAAAAGAAGGATCTGAACAGTGTTTGTGCCACAGTAGGGGGCCCAGCAGGGCCGTGGAGGAGACCCAAAGCCCTGTAATATGAATGGAAACTTGGAGTTACCTCTTGCTCATAATGGAAGAGATTCCCTACCAGAGAGGAGGCACAGAAGCCATTTTCAATGAGTCATGGAATTCCTCTAGGATATAGTAAGAAGCCGTTTAGCCAAACGTTGAAGGAGCAGTTAAAGAGACCCATAACTCACAGATAGCCTCGCAGTGACTCCCATTATATCTCTTATCAGCCTCTGACTTGATTCATCCTGATTTTCATCCTTCCCTGGACATCAGATAATCTCATAATCCCCAGTTCTGTTTAGTGTTTCAGTCACCTCCAGCAGCCAGTGTGGGATCAGTTCTTCACTAGATGTTCCTGGCTGGTCTTTACTGTTTTCAGCTTGCTTTTTCTTTTTGATGAAACAATCCCCAAAATGAATTTTTTGGGGGTCAACTCATGTAAAATGTCAGGTTTGCATTGTTAACTTTTAGATTTTTTGGTTTCTTTAATACAATAGGAACTGGAGAATCTAGACAAAGAGGTTTAAAAGTCAAGTCATCTCTGTACCCCAAAATATTTCACCCACATCTACTAACATGATGATAACTCAGTTAAAGGTTATGAAAATCAGTAGTATGACCAGGAACTAGTGCTATTGATGATCATTTCTCATTATTTTTCTTCAGTTCAGACTTATTTTAAGCCTAACGTATTCAACACCAGAGTATTGAGTAGTTGAAGAAAGGCAGATGTGAATTACAGTATGATTAGGTTCATAAGTCACCTCAGTGTTACTGCACTTTTTCCCAGAAAAGTTGTGAAACTATTTGTTCCATTTCTCTTAGTTCCTGAAGAGCCACTTCCTTTTCTCTGTTGACACATACCTGCTTGCCCCAGTGCCTTAGAGGAACTTCCAAAGGTCTAAATCCAAAGCCTTTTAAATTTCACAGAAGTCACGAAATAAGACAGCCCAGTGTACGCAGATGACAACAGAGGCAACTTTTACAAATAAGTCAGTTTTGCAGGCATTTATTGTGGGGATACAAATATTAGTCTATGACAGGTAAACAAATAATTATAGTTTAGTAAGCCGCAAAAAATAACAGCATCTTGCTGTACAAGATGATGTGATGGTGCAGAGAAGCTCTTGAGCAGGGTGGTAAGGAGTTAGGCCTAACCTGTGTCTAGATACTGGAATTTGTATCTTCATCATAAGGATTTGGGCACTACCTTACCCTTAGGCCTGGGAAAAGAGAATGTCATGGTGATACAACGAAAAGGCCGCAGTAACTGAAGATAGAAAATCTAGGTAGGAGACTTCGCTCTGCAGTTCGCTAGTTTCAGGACTTTGAGTTGTCCACTTTACTGAGGGGTAGTTGCCTCATCTGTAAAATGGAAATGGCATTAATTCCCACATCATGCAGAACTGTTGCTTCAATCAAATGAAATAATGCTAGTAAACTGCAAAGCTTCATGCAAATGTTGGCCATCACCTTGGCTCTCCAATGTATGTAATGCTGGTGACATAAATAATAGCTTCATTCCATGTTTGTACAGATGCATTTTGAAAGTAACCTTTGAAAATCAGGCTCCTCCCTTGTTTTGGGGACAGTAGTTTTAGATGCAGAGATGCATTTGAATATTCCAAGTGAAATATTAGGAAATAATTCCTACCATCCTTCCTAGCTTTGCAGGTGATTGCATAATTTTAAAAGGTGCTTGAAATCTCTTGGCCACCCTCATAAATGTATCACTGAACTCTCAGTTTTAGAGAAGCTGCACCTGTTTGCTGTGGTCTGCAGGCTGGGTGTCTGAGAACAAGCCTGTTTGATGGTCAGAGGCCTGGCTCTATCCTTGGGCAAGTCACTTCACCTCTGGGCCACCCTTTTCTAACTTCAGATTCAGTGGTGAAACACATTCATTATTAAGGACTCTTCTATCCTTAAAGATCTGTGTTTGCATAAGAGTTTGGTTTTTTTGTTGTTTTGTTGTTTGTTTGTTTTTTGAGACAGGGTTTTGCTCTTGTTGCCCAGGCTGACATGATCTCAGCTCACTCCAACCTCTGCCTCCTGGGTTCAAGAGATTATCCTGCCTCAGCCTCCCAAGTAGCTGGGATTATAAGCATGTGCCACCATACCTGGCTAATTTTGTATGTTTAGTAGAGATGGGGTTTCACCATGTTGATCAGGCTGGTCTCAGACTCCTGACCTCAGGTACCTCAGGTGATCCACCCACCTTTGCCTTCCAAAGTGCTGGGATTACAGGTGTAGACACTGCACCTGACCAGAGTTTGTTCATTTATTTTGTTTTGCTTTTGCTTACTCTCTTTACCAATTTGCAAGTCACCTCTGGATCATCCCATTTTAAAATTAAATTTTACTTTCGAAATCATCGTAAAGTCACATGCAGTTGTAAGAAATAATATTGAGAGTTCCTGTGTACTCCTTACCCAGTTCCTCCCAGTGGTAACATCTTACAAAACAATAGTACAGTATTACAACCTGAATATTGACACTGACAAAGTCAAGATACAGAAAATGTCTGTTATCACAAAGATCCCACATGTTTTCTTCCCTTTCCCTCCACCTACTCCTTAATCCCTGGCAACCACTAATATGTTATCCATTTCAATAGTTTTGTCATTTCAAGAATGTTGTGTAAATGGAATCGTAAATATATAACCTTTCATTATTGGTGTTCCCCAACCCCACTGAGCATAACTGTCTAGAAATTCATTAGGACTGTCGTGTGTATCAGTACTTCATTCCTTTTTATTGGTGAGTAGTATTCCATCATGTTGTATGTACTATATCATAGTTTATTTAGCTATTCACTATCTAAGGACATCTGAATTATTTCCAGGTTGGGGCCATTATTAATAAATCTTCTACAAATATTCATGTACAGGTTCTTTTTTAAATTTTTTGTAGAGATGGGGTCACATTATGTTGCCCAGACTGCTCTTGAGCTCCTGGCCTCAAATAATTCTCCTGCCTTGGCCTACCAAAGTGCTGGGATTGTAGCACTGTGCCTGGGCAGCACGTACATATTTTTTGTAAGCCTAAGTCATCCTTGTTCTAGAATAAGTGCCTAGAAGTGAAATTGCTGAGTCATATAGTTGTTGCATGTTCCATTGTTTAGGAAACTGCTAAACCGTTTTCTAGAGTGGCTGTACCATTTTACGTTCTCACCAGCAGCGTATAGTGATCTACTTTCCAGCATTTGGTGGGGGTCACTGTTTTTTATGTCAGCCATTCTGATAGATGTCTAGTGGTATATCATTATGGCTTTAATTTACATTACCCTAATGGCTGGTGATGTTGAATATCTCTCTATGTGTTTATTTGCCATCTATCTGTCTTCTTCAGTCAAATGTCTCTTCACGTCTTCTGCGCATATTCAAATGAGATCATTTGTATTTTTGCTGTTCAGTTATTTCCTTTGATTAATGTTTGTATGGTATACCTTCTTGTATCCTCTTACTTTCAATCTTCCTGTATGTTATATTTGAAATGAGTTTCTTGGAGACAGCATATAATTGAGTCATGTGCTTTTAATCCTCTATGCTGTTCTCCATCTTTAAATTGTAATGCTTTAAATGTAATTATTGCTATGTTAGGGCTTAGGTCTGCTGTTTGATTTTTTTTGTCATTGTTACCTGTTTTTTATAGCTCTCTTTTCATTTTCTTGCCTTCCAGTGGGTTATCTGAACAATTTTTAGAATTCTATTTTGATTTCTCCATAGTGGTTTCTAGTGAGTTCCTTTGCATAACTTTCCTAATGGTTGCTTTAGGTGCTGCATTATATATCTATGTAACTTATCAAAGCCTACTGCTATTGTCATTTCACTAGTTCTAATGAAGTACAGAAACTTTACCTCCCTTTATCCTTTCCATTTATATTATGTTTGTCTTTAAATTTACCTATATACATTAAGAACCAAACCAAACAGTTTTATATTTTTGCTTTATCATCAAGCATAATTTAGAAAACTCAAGAGGAAGAGAAAAGGCTATTGTATTTACCTATATTTTTGCTTACTGTGTTCTTCCTTTCTAATATTAAAGATTTTTTTTTTTTCTGTTTATAGGACATTCTTTACCTAATTTTTCAGATTAAGACTGTTGGAGGCCGGGCGCGGTGGCTCAAGCCTGTAATCCCAGCACTTTGGGAGGCCGAGGCGGGTGGATCACGAGGTCAAGAGATCGAGACCATCCTGGTCAACACGGTGAAACCCCGTCTCTACTAAAAATACAAAACATTAGCTGGGCATGGTGGCGCATGCCTGTAATCCCAGCTACTGAGGAGGCTGAGGCAGGAGAATTGCCTGAACCC